>NC_069500.1:1284856916-1285066916 GCF_027579735.1 Bombina bombina
TACAGGTAATTTTGTTATTATTTTAACTAGGTAACTATTTAATAGCTATTGTACCTGGTTAAAATCATTACAAAGTTGCCTGTAAAATAAATATTAATCCTAAAATAGCTACAATGTAATTATAATTTATATTGTAGCTATATTAGGATTTATTTTACAGGTAAGTATTTAGCTTTAAATAGGAATAATTTATTTAATAAGAGTTAATTAATTTCGTTAGATAAAAATTATATTTAAATTAGGGGGGTGTTAGTGTTAGGGTTAGACTTAGCTTTAGGGGTTAATACATTTATTATAGTAGCTGTCATGAGCGCTTCCGTTCATCACCGTGTCGCCGCGGCTCCCGGAACTCCTCTGTGTCTCTGACGTCATGTTGCTTAGCAACATGACGCTTTCTCTCACACCCCTCTGATGACGGTTACGCTCCTGCCCTTTAAATCTCGGCGGGAGATCTGAATCTGGGCCCGTTTGTTTGTTTCCCTGGATTGTGAGTACCATATCAGTTTTATTCTTCTGTGTACCGACTTCTGCCTGCCTGACCAAGCCTCTTGCCTAATCCCTACTTGCTGATATTTGGACATTGACTTCTGCCTGCCTGACCTTGCCTGTAGCTATTACCCTTTTGCTGACACTTGGATGCCGACTTCTGCTTGCCTGACCCTGTCTTTTGCCTATACCTTTTGCTGATATTTGGATGCCGACTTCTGCCTGCCTGACCTTGCTTTGGCCTTTACCTTTAAACCTATTCTTTGTTAAACAAGACCTGCTTAAAGGGACATTTTACTTTTACAAACTGCAAAAGAGAACTTTGCCTTTCTGTTTGTTATACACCTGCTTAAAAGGGACATTTACTTTTACAAGCTGCAAAAGAGAACTTTGCCTTTCTGTTTGTTATACACCTGCTTAAAAGGGACATTTACTTTTACAAGCTGCAAAAGAGAACTTTGCCTTTCTGTTTGTTATAAACCTGCTTAAAGGGACATTATACTTTTACAAGCTGCAAAAGAGAACTTTTCCTTTGTTTTACAAGCCTGCTAAAGAGGACCTTTTTCAGAAGCTTCAAAGTAAGAGCATTTCCTTTTTGTTCTTTGTACTACTTAAAGGGACGTTTTATCCTTTGTGGCTTTCCTGCATTCTGGAACAATATTCATTTTTGTTATCTTCTAATCTGCTTCCTGAGTGGGTCACGTCCTGGATATTTCTCAGTGTGCTAGCGTGTGCTTTCAATTCACGCTAGCAGTTGGGTTACATCCCGGATTGATTCCAGAGCGTCTGACATTACAAACGGGCCATAAAAATGGACCCCACTGAATTATCTATGGCCGTGGCTCACCAGGGACAGCTCTTGGGTTCTCATGCCACTCACTTGCAGTCTCTGGACACTAAACTTGATCAAATTACTGCTCTATTACAAAATTTGGTTGCTACCGCACCTCCCAATCCTAATCCCAATCCAAATCCGATTGAGGCATTACCTCCTCCGATTCCTAACAATCAGTCTCAGGTACAACTAAGTCCCAGGATTCCTCTTCCGGATAAATATGATGGGAATCCTGAAGAATGTAGAGGCTTTTTGAATCAATGCCGTCTTCATTTCCGAAATAGCCCTACTCTCTTTGCTACTGCCTCTTCTAGAATCACGTTTCTTATTTCCTTAATGAAAGGAAAAGCCTTGGCTTGGGTGTCACCTTTGCTAGAAAAGAATGATCCTATACTGTTGGATGTTGATACATTTCTATCTACATTCTCAAACGTATTCGATAAACCTGGAAGGTCATCCGCTGCTGAAGCAACTCTCCTGGATTTACGTCAAGGAAATCAACCAGTCTCTCAATATGCAATTGAGTTCCGCACCCTTGCCTCTGAAACCACTTGGAATCAGGGAGCACTCAGAGCCGCTTTCCGTAAAGGACTTTCTGAGCGTCTCAAGGATGAATTGGTGTATCGTGAACTTCCAGAGTCCTTAGAAGCCTTAATAAATCTCTGTATCTGTCTCGACGCCAGGTTTCGTGAACGCCAACAAGAAAAGGATAGAACACAGAGGACTGCCACTCGAACTCCTTTTCGTTTAGCTCCTCGTTTTTCTAGTCCAGTCACTCCAGCCTCTCCTACTACTGATCAGGCTGAACCCATGGAAGTAGGAAGTATAAAATTAACTGAGACTGAACGCTTAAGAAGACGGACTCTTGGCTTATGTCTGTACTGTGGCCTTAAAGGACATTTATTAAGGGATTGTCCTACTAGGCCAGTAAAAGCCAGGGCTTAACTCTAGTCCAGGGAACTGAGTTAAGCCAAAATAGTGGTCATTCCCTATACAAGAAACTCTTTGTTCCAGTAACTCTTCTAATTGGACAAAAGAAGATCTATACCCAAGCCCTAATTGATTCTGGTGCTGGAGGTGTGTTCATTGACTCTACATTTGTTTCTACTCATTCTATACCCTTACTAAAGAAGGAGTATTCCATTTCAGTCTCTACGGTCAGTGGAGATCCTTTGGGTTCTGGATACATTCAGTTTTCTACTCAACCCTTAATCCTCACCGTAGGAATACTTCATTCTGAGACAATTTGTTTCGATGTCATTCCCACTCCGCAATTTCCCATTATCTTGGGATTACCCTGGCTCCAGATTCACAATCCCATTTTTTCTTGGACTTTCGGTGAACTCACTTCCTGGGGATCTACATGCCAGACTAAATGTCTTCAAGAGATTACTAAGTTACCACTCACTATTGCTCTCACAGTTGAAACTCCGGAATCCTTACCTATGCATTACCATGACTTTGTGGATGTCTTCTCCAAAAAAGAAGCGGAACGTCTTCCTCCTCATCGCCCTTTTGATTGTCCCATTGACCTCCTTCCTGGGGCTGCCTATCCTCGAGGCAAAACATATCCACTTTCTAAACCAGAAAACATGGCTCTGGAAGAATATATAAAAGACAATCTGGCTAGAGGATTTATTCGACCCTCCTCTTCCCCTGTAGGGGCTGGTTTCTTTTTTGTGGGAAAAAAGGATGGCGGATTAAGACCCTGTATTGATTATCGTGGATTGAATCAGATTACCATCAAGAACAGTTATCCTCTGCCCCTTATTCCTGAACTTTTTACTTATCTTCAGGGAGCCACCATTTTCACCAAACTCGACCTACGTGGTGCATACAACTTGATCCGTATACGCAAAGGAGATGAGTGGAAGACTGCCTTTAACACTCGATTTGGGCATTATGAATATTTGGTCATGCCCTTTGGGCTATGCAATGCTCCGGCGGTTTTCCAGCATTTTGTAAATGAGATCTTTCGTGATTTTTTGAATATTTTTGTTATCATATACCTGGACGACATCTTAATTTTTTCTCAGAACCACCAAGATCATGTGCACCACGTCAAGAAAGTACTTCAACGTCTAAGAGAATTCCATCTGTTTGCTAAACTGGAGAAATGTTCTTTCCATCAAAAATCCATACCCTTTCTGGGTTATGTAATATCGGCATCTGGATTCGAAATGGACCCTACTAAACTTTCTGCCATTTTGGATTGGCCTAGACCTGATTCTTTGAAGGCTTTACAACGTTTCCTAGGCTTCGCCAATTATTACAGAAAGTTCATCAAGAATTTTGCTACTATTACTTCTCCTCTTACTTCTCTCACAAGAAAAGGACAAAACTGTAAAGTATGGCCGTCTGAGGCTATAGAAGCTTTTGAATCTCTCAAAGAAGCTTTTTCCTCAGCTCCTATCCTTCGTCATCCAAATCCTGAGTTTCAATTTATTCTGGAGGTGGATGCTTCCTCTGTTGCTGCTGGAGCGGTTCTGTCTCAACGAATACCAGAGACTGGAAGGATTCATCCTGTTGCTTTTTTCTCTAAAAAATTCACTCCTTCCGAATTTAACTATGACGTAGGGAATAAAGAGTTGCTTGCCATCAAGATGGCATTGGATGAATGGAGACATTGGCTGGAAGGTACTTCTTTGCCATTTACTATACTTACTGATCATAAGAACCTTCTGTATCTCCAAACAGCCAAACGACTAAATTCCAGGCAAGCACGCTGGTCCTTATTCTTCTCTCGGTTTCACTATAATTTGTCTTACATACCTGGTTCAAAAAATATTAAAGCAGACGCACTTTCCAGACAATTTCAAGATACCCCAGTTCCTGAGTCTGGTACCATTCTCCAACCTCATGAAGTCATTGCCCAGTTAACAACTTCTTGGTTACAAGAATTACAGTCCGCTCAAGAGCGTCTTCCTTTGTCCTGTAAACCTCCCAATGGTTTACTCTTTGTTCCTGAACGCCTTCGTTCCAAGATTTTATTTTGGGCTCATGATAGTCCCCTTTCTGGACATCCTGGCATCAGTATTACCACTCGAAACCTCAAACAACATGTCTGGTGGCCTACACTCTCTCAAGATGTGAAGGATTACGTCTCAGTATGCACACAATGTGCCATGAACAAAACTCCACGCCAACTTCCTTCAGGATTACTCCAACCATTGCCTATACCTCACCAGCCTTGGACTCATGTATCCATGGACTTTATTACCGATCTTCCCTTGTCCACTGGGAACAATACTATCTGGGTGGTGGTCGACAGGTTCACTAAGACGGCTCATTTTGTACCCTTGCCAGGATTACCATCTGCCAAAAGACTCTCTGAACTTTTTATTCTACATATTGTAAGAATCCATGGATTTCCTCTTGATATTGTTTCAGATAGAGGGGTACAATTCGTTTCTCGATTTTGGAGGTCACTTTGTAAACATTTTGGTACTACTATATCTCTCTCTACTTCTCACCACCCACAATCGAATGGTCAGACTGAAAGAGTAAACCAGTGTCTTGAAACATATCTTAGACATTATGTGGATCATTATCATTCTAACTGGACTTCTTACCTTCCTTTGGCTGAATTGGCCCATAATGCCCGGTACAATTCCTCCCTTCAGACTTCTCCTTTTCATGCAGCTTACGGATATCAGCCTAGGACGTTCCCTTTGCATACTTCCTCCACAGTGAATCCTGCTTCTGATCTTACAGCCCGAAGATTAACTCGACATTGGCAGAAGATACATCGTATTCTTTCTGTAACTTCTAGACGTTACAAGTTCTTTTCGGATCTTCGACGGAAAAAGGCTCCCAAATATCGCCCTGGTGATAAAGTTTGGATTTCCTCTCGATTTCTTCGCCTGAAACAACCTTCTAACAAATTGGGACCACGATATGTGGGTCCTTTCCGAATACTGGGTCAGGTATGTTCCACTGCGTATCGGGTAGCTTTACCCAAGTCTCTCAAAGTCCATCCGGTATTCCATGTTTCTCTTTTAAAACCTGTGATGATTAACAGGTATTCTAAGCCTTTTTCTAAACCTCCACCGTTATTGGTGCATGGACATCCTGAGTTTGAGATCAGCCATATTCTAGATTCCAAATTGCGGGGCAAGAAATTGTATTATCTCATTCATTGGAAGGGTTATCCAGTCACGGAACGTTCTTGGGAACCTGCTCATCAAGTAAATGCTCCAATATTGGTCAAGACCTTCCACAAGACTCATCCTGATAGACCTGGTCCTGTTCCCCGGAGGGGCCCTTGAGGAGGGGGTGCTGTCATGAGCGCTTCCGTTCATCACCGTGTCGCCGCGGCTCCCGGAACTCCTCTGTGTCTCTGACGTCATGTTGCTTAGCAACATGACGCTTTCTCTCACACCCCTCTGATGACGGTTACGCTCCTGCCCTTTAAATCTCGGCGGGAGATCTGAATCTGGGCCCGTTTGTTTGTTTCCCTGGATTGTGAGTACCATATCAGTTTTATTCTTCTGTGTACCGACTTCTGCCTGCCTGACCAAGCCTCTTGCCTAATCCCTACTTGCTGATATTTGGACATTGACTTCTGCCTGCCTGACCTTGCCTGTAGCTATTACCCTTTTGCTGACACTTGGATGCCGACTTCTGCTTGCCTGACCCTGTCTTTTGCCTATACCTTTTGCTGATATTTGGATGCCGACTTCTGCCTGCCTGACCTTGCTTTGGCCTTTACCTTTAAACCTATTCTTTGTTAAACAAGACCTGCTTAAAGGGACATTTTACTTTTACAAACTGCAAAAGAGAACTTTGCCTTTCTGTTTGTTATACACCTGCTTAAAAGGGACATTTACTTTTACAAGCTGCAAAAGAGAACTTTGCCTTTCTGTTTGTTATACACCTGCTTAAAAGGGACATTTACTTTTACAAGCTGCAAAAGAGAACTTTGCCTTTCTGTTTGTTATAAACCTGCTTAAAGGGACATTATACTTTTACAAGCTGCAAAAGAGAACTTTTCCTTTGTTTTACAAGCCTGCTAAAGAGGACCTTTTTCAGAAGCTTCAAAGTAAGAGCATTTCCTTTTTGTTCTTTGTACTACTTAAAGGGACGTTTTATCCTTTGTGGCTTTCCTGCATTCTGGAACAATATTCATTTTTGTTATCTTCTAATCTGCTTCCTGAGTGGGTCACGTCCTGGATATTTCTCAGTGTGCTAGCGTGTGCTTTCAATTCACGCTAGCAGTTGGGTTACATCCCGGATTGATTCCAGAGCGTCTGACAGTAGCGGTGAGCTCCGGTCGGCAGATTAGGGGTTATTGTTTGAAGTTAGGTGTCGGCGATGTTAGGGAGGGCAGATTAGGGGTTAATACTATTTATTATAGGGTTAGTGATGCGGATTAGGGGTTAATAACTTTATAATAGTAGCGGTGCGGTCCGCTCGACAGATTAGGGGTTAATAAGTGTAGTTAGGTGGAGGCGACGTTGTGGGGGGCAGATTAGGGGTTAATAAATATAATATAGGGGTCGGCGGTGTTAGGGGCAGCAGATTAAGGGTACATAGCTATAATGTAGGTGGCGGCGCTTTGCGGTCGTCAGATTAGGGGTTAATTATTGTAGGTAGCTGGCGGCGACGTTGTGGGGGGCAGGTTAGGGGTTAATAAATATAATATAGGTGTCGGCGGTGTTAGGGGCAGCAGATTAGGGGTACATTAGTATAACGTAGGTGGCGGTCGGCAGATTAGGGGTTAAAAAAATTTAATCGAGTGGCGGCGATGTGGGGGGGCCTCAGTTTAGGGGTACATAGGTAGTTTATGGGTGTTAGTGTACTTTAGAGTACAGTAGTTAAGAGCTTTATGAACCTGCGTTAGCCCAGAAAGCTCTTAACTACTGACTTTTTTCCTGCAGCTGGAGTTTTGTCGTTAGATGTCTAACGCTCACTTCAGACACGACTCTAAATACCGGAGTTAGAAAGATCCCATTGAAAAGATAGGATACGCAATTTACGTAAGGGGATCTGCGGTATGGAAAAGTCGCGGCTGAAAAGTGAGCGTTAGACCCTTTTTTGAGTGACTCCAAATACCGGAGTTAGCCTAAAACCAGCGTTAGGAGCCTCTAACGCTGGTTTTCACGGCTAACGCCAAACTCCAAATCTAGGCCTAAATTTGTACCTGTATTGCTCTAATTTATTATACTATAATCTCTTGTACATTTGTGTAATAAAATAATAAACTTATGTTCTTTCATTAGTAATGCTAGAATATGTGCAATATATACACATACTTTCAATGTGTAATTTTTCTTTTTTTTTTGTGGAAATGTATATTTACACTTGTATTTTTCTTTTATAATTTATTCTTAACAGATTTCCCTTTCATTTTTCTGTTTATTTATACCACTAAATGTGTGTCTTGAATCAGAGCAAGAATAAGTACTAATTTTACATGTAATGTGACGCATTAGTAAGAAATAAGTGTAGTTCATAAAAATGTTAGATCAAAGATTTAGATAATACATTTTAAAGTAAGACTGGTACAGTATTTGGTTAATAAAACTGATTTATTTTTATAAATATATTACAACTTTTTTTTAACTATTTTAAGAAAAACATTCATTTTTAAGAACATTAATATTTGTAAAACTCCAACAATTTTTACTGATTTAAAAAAAAGCTTGCAGTCCATCTTCAAGATTTTTAATTGCACTGCCCACATTCAACCATGTTTGCCACAGTTCTGTAAACATATTATGGAGATTTTGCATATTATGTTCTATTTGTGTGTTGGGTTTTTTTCATCTATAAAAAACAAAAAATACAAATTAGTGTAATTCAAATAATTATCAATATAAAATTGTTAAACCTTAAAATTATGTTATCTTTCTTTCAGTTTTAGGCGCTTCTGCTTCTGCCATTGATATCTTAACCCCTTAACGACACATGTTGTACAGGGTACATCATACACAAACGGGTCGTTAAAGACCAATGACAATCCAGGTTGCTTCCAGCCGCTTTCAAGGTATTGCTGTGATGCAACGATATTGTGGCATCACTGCAATACCTTTTTTGGCACACCAATGCAGAGAGGGCCACTTTGTGGCCCTCTCTGCATTGGCCAGTGATGGTGCCGATCATTGGTGGGTGGGAGCAGCTGCAGGGAGGCGGGTGGGTGGCCCATCACTGGACAAGTCAAGTTCCGTTGACGACACCGGCCACTGTTCCACTGTGCCAGTACTTAAGATTGCGGTGACAATTGTGGGATGGGAGAGGGAATAGAGCTGTTTGTGAGGGGTCAGGGAGGCATCAGGGGGTGAGATGTGTCAGGTGGGAGACTGATCTCTAAGCAAAAGCTAAAATTAACCCCACAAGCTCCCTACAAGCTACCTAATTAACCCCTTTACTGCTGGGCATAATACAAGTGTGGTGCGCAGTAGTATTTAGCGGCCTTCTAATTACCAAAAAGCAGCACCAAATCCATATATGTCTGCTATTTCTGAAGAAAGGGGATCCTAGAGAAGCATTTACAACCATTTGTGCCATAATTGCACAAGCTGTTTGTAAATAATTTTTGTGAGAACCTTAAGTTTGTGAAAAAGTTTGTGAAAAAGTTAGCGATTTGATCGCATTTGGCGGTGAAATGGTGGCATCAAATATAACAAAACAGGCCTAGATCAATACATTGGGTTGTCTACTAATAAAATATAAATACATATAAAGGGATATTCAGGGATTCCTGACAGATATCAGTGTTACAACGTAACTATCGCTAATTTTGAGGGGAAAAAAATGGTGCTACTTGTATTTATTGCCCTATAACTTGCAAAAAAAGCAAAGAACATGTAAAGATTGGCTATTTTTAAACTCAGTACAAAATTTATAAACTATTTAGCATGGTTGTTTTTTTCGTGGTTGTAGATGTGTAACAGATTTTGGGGGTCAAAGTTATAAAACGTGTGCTGTTTTCCATTTTTTCGTCATATTTTAATATTTTTTTATAGTAAATTATGAGAAAATAATGGTATATTTAAAAAGTTCATTTAATGGCAAGAAAATATAACATGTGTGGGTACAGTAAATGAGTAAGAGGAAAATTACAGCTAAACACAAACACAGCAGAAATGTAAAAATAGCCCTTGTCCTTAAGGGTAAGAAATTGAATAATGGCCTTGTCCTTAAGGGGTTAAGGCGGCATTGTCTTGAAGGGGTGCATCTTCAGCTAACGCAGAAGAAGCAAAAACATAGGTCATTGTTATGATGAGGAATATGTGACAAGGACAATATAATCAACATCATTGTTGTAGACTGTTATAATCACATGATGCAAACTTTTACAAAAATTGTTGCAGGAAGGCAAATCATTACAGCAGCCAGAAGCATGAATGAACTGTTTTAAAAGTCACTTTGTAATGTTAAAGACTGCAACCATTGTGTTGGAATGGATAATTGCCTGGCATATTTTCATAAACCTCAGAATGGCTACTAACTGCATCATCATTTGGTGCAACACATCTCATAGGTCTTATACCAGCTGGTTCAACCATTAGACTATTGATTCACAATGACTGATTGGTGTGGAATTTGTAATTGGCCAAACATACCTTGGGACTTTTTTTCACTTGCCTTCTTTTTTGATAAATATGTGAACAAATATAAATGAATGTCAACATTAAATTCAAGTGATACGTTTTTTGTATGTAATTTATCGTCACCTTTAATGTAGGGAGGTTTGATTATTTTGCTTTAAATAACTTATTTCAAAAGCTGCATATACATGCAGATATGCATATATATATATAGTTATTTTTTAACATTTTATTTTGCATGTATTTAGTTCTCCTTATTTTCTATAGTCTTTTTATTAGGTGTTTTCTAGACTTGTTATCAAGCTATTAGTGTTGAATAGATTATTATCAATATATGTGTTTAAATTAGTTAATCAAACATCATATGAAAACTTAAATGGAATAATACTATAACTAAATATGCCTTCAAGATATATTAATTGTAATATCTGTTTTGGTTATGTTCATGTGACAACCATTTTTGCATAAAGTGAGAGCCATTATGTATGCACACATTACATTCTGACAAAGTTGAAGATTGCTCAATTAAAATGAGAGAAATATTGTGCACCTTTAACTAAACACTCAGTAAAATTGTTTTGAACTTAGTAGACAAAGTGTAATGTAATTTAATCATCAATGTATATTTTTATAATACATTTGTATATGACACTTACAAGTTTTAATAAGTGATTGTATATACCTGTAGTTAAAATATTGTTTTTCGCATTGTCAAAGGTCACTATATTTTCTTAAACATTGCCTTTGCGTCCTTTTTATCCAGGTTATGCGGTACATGTGTCTCATCATTTCATAAATGATGTAGTCCCGTTGTACTTGGTGGATAGATCTAACTCCCCCTAATCTTTTTGTAAAATATTTGTCCATACCATATACTAAAATGACAAGTTTTCCAGCCATGAATGCAGGTGTACATGCCATACTGTTCTTGTACAAATGTTTACTTGTGTGACACCATTTACACATCTACAGATGAATTCTCTTTGTTATTGATTGTAGAAAACATATATTACATTTTGATTTGCTGATTTAATTAATCATGTTACTTTGCATTTTCCAATAAAACTGCTGGATAATGAATAGTTTGTGGGAGTGTTTAGGAAGAGAAGAATTACGTCAAAAAGAGAGAAGAAATGTATCAAAGTTATCATGGCATCATCTCAAGAGAGTGGGAAAACTAAATCAGGAAGAAATATTCCATTTACTTATTTATTTTAGATACTGAACATGCACAACAATCCAGCTCACAGGAGATCTCACTTGCTCTAAGAGAAGTTCATGCCACTTTATTTAATGAGGAATCCATGGATATACTTGGCAACCTCATGTATGAACAATCTGAGGAACCAGAAGTACAAACACAGGAAAATATTTCTGCTAATACTAAAATTCCTCCTGTTTTAGAGGAATGTGAGGAAAGACAAAATCTAAGTCAGCCAGGTATTGAAGTAGATTAGGAAGCAGCCATGCAGGGAATGGTTAATTTGGGTAGGCAATACAGGGATGACCAACATGAATTAATTAATGCTATAGGAGATTATTTGGAACAGCATGGAACGATACTTCAGAGGGGGCTGGAATTAGAGGAGAAAAGGTTAAATTTAGAAAGGAGAAGATTAGTTTTAGAACAGAGGGAACTAGAAAGGAGGGAAAGGGCTGATGAAGATAAAAGAAATTTTCGGACACAATTATTGCAAATGATTCAGGGTACAATGAATTAGTTACTTAAATCAGCTCAACAAAGAGGTCCTTAGACACCTCCTTCTTCTCTACCTGCCTCTAAGAGGTCTAAACAATAGTTTGTAAAAAATAGTTCTCATACTATGTAAATATACATGAATATTTACAAATATATATATTTATTTATTAAGTATATGCTGTTAAATTAATGATTATATTTGAGTTTATATTGTCACAAATAAATATTATTTATTGGATTTTTTAAATTGGTTTGTTTTTTCTGAACCTAATACATTTAATAAAAATGCTTGTTGTTCAAAGACAATGCACGGGCCATATATTGTTTATAGGATGATTAATAATCCAAATCATGAAAGAGTAAAATCATGTTTGAAATAAAGTCAGCATTTAAATCACTTTTGCAGAGTTATGTCTGCACCAAAATAATACTTAGCAAATAAAAACGTTTTCATCCAAAACAGAGTCAAGTGCGCAGTCTGTAGTTGTATACATAATCATCTTATATTGAAGAACATTTCTTACATCTAGTGGTTTATTTACACTATGGTTTGCAAAATAAGTTTCATATTTAGTTTGTTTTTAAGTTAATATTTTTTAGATACACAATAATAAAAACGTTTGTATAACTTCAAATTAGATATTTAATTTATAAAATATTTTCCAGAAACCTCTGTAGCAGAAAAAAATGGACATGAAAATGTTTATTGTCCAAATACTACATGAATATACTCAGCTCTAGCTTGGACTCCCACTGTAATTATTTGGCTCTATGGGTGCTAAGTCATTATCTTCATACTCTGCCAAATCTAGTATCTCATTTTCAAAATGTGGTATTCTAATTTCTATATTGTGCAGCATACAGCAAATTAAAAATATATTAGCAACCTTCTCTGGGGCATATTGCAGGACTAAAGACCAAAATCTACTCTTTATAACTCCAAATGTACGCTCAATGGCACATCTAGTAGATCTGTGTGCTTCATTATGTTGTATTTTAGATGAAGGATAGTTGATTGGTGTAAACAACCATGAAAAGCATGAATAGCCAGAATCTCCTGCATGCAATACATAGGCAATTTATATTAGCAAAATTAATGTAATATTATATGATACATATATAAATATTTATAGGAGGCATTTACCCTTTGGTATCGCTCCTTCCTGGAACTTGTCATAAATAGCTGAATTTCTCAGTCATGGTTGATCCTGGAAATCCAGACCGTATACTTATGATTCTTAAAGGGACAGTCAAGTCCAAAAAAAACTTTCATGATTCAGATAGGGCATACAATTTTAAACAACTTTCCAATTGACTTTTATCACTACATTTGCTTTGTTCCCTTGGTGGTATTTTTGAAAAGCTAAGCCTAGCTAGGCTCAAACTGATTTTTAAACCATTGAAAACCGCCCCTTAGCTCAGAGCATTTTGAAAGTTTTTTACAGTTAGATAGTACTAGTTCCTGTGTGTAATATAGATAATATTGTGCTCTCTCCTGTGGAGTTATTTAGGAGTCTGCACTGATTGACTAAACTAAATGTCTGTCAAAAACACTGAGATAAGGGGGCAGTCTGCAGAGGCTTAGATACAAGGTAATCACAGAGGTAAAACATATATTAATATAACAGTGTTGGTTATGCAAAACTGGGGAATGGGTAATAAAGGGATTATCTATCTTTTTAAACAATAACAATTCTGGTGCATACTGTCCCTTTAAGTTGGCATCACATATTGCTTGTATGTTGAGGGAACAGTTTTGCCTCCTGTCACAATATACCTCTTCTCTTGCTTTTGGAGGCTGCACAGATACATTGGTACAGTCAATAGTGAACAATATGTTGGGCATCCCAGCCATTTTGTAGAAATTATATTTTAAAGTATACCATTCCTCAAGTATATTGGGGAAACGCACATAATGTGTAAGACATTGGAGTAAGGCACTCATTTTTTCACACACTTTATTTATATCCAACAGGTGGTACAATAACTTTACAAATCTTTTTGGAGGAGTTCCTTGACACCATAAATCCTGTTTGATCTGGATGGATGATCTTGTCAAGACAGATGGAAATTCTGGAGGCAATAATAGCAGTTAGAATTGTATAATCTGCATTCAATACAGATATAGGTCTGTATGAAGAAGGGTCCTCAATATTTTTACCTTTATTTAGGTATCAAAGAAATATTAGCCGCAGAAAAATACTAAGAAGATGGATTATTAAGAGAGAAGTAACTATTAAAAAGGTTCTCTAGGGTATATTTAATATCATCCACCAGTATTTTCAGGTATTCTGCTGGCAAACAGTCCAGCCCAGCAGCTTTATTTAGCTTGGCCTTATGTATAGCCTTCAGTATTATCTCGTCTTCTGTAATTGGCATATTTAAAGCTGACAGAACCGTATCTGTGATCTTGGGAATATTAATTTTAGACCAAAAATTCTCTTGGTATAGACTGTTAGTTTTTATCCCGGAATATAACTGTTGATAATAAAGTTTAGAAAACTTTACTGATATCTTCTGATTCTGTGTATCTATTATTTCCTTCTCTAATAGCTAATATATCATTTTTCTTCTTTCTATTTTTACCAGTTTGGCTACGTATTTAGCCGAGCATCCATGAAATCCTCTATAATGCAAAATAATCTTTAATTCTTCTTCTTGTGATTTTAGTTTTATTAGAATATCCCTCTCTCGCCTTGATTTAATATATTTATTCCAGTTATGATTAGTCACTTGATTAGCGAGTTGCCCCTCAACAGCATTAGCTTTCTTTTTCCTAGTATACATATATGCTTTGATCTCACCTCGTAACACTGTCTTTAAGGCTTCCCTGAAGGTCTCTATCTTATTAAAATATGTTATATTATGTGTACAATAGTCTCTACATTTTTTTTTAACCAAAGTGTAAATCTAGAATTATTGTAAAGATATTTAAGAAAAAAGAAGTTTTAATTTTTATCCTTGGGTTGGGCTAATGTTTCAAATACAACCAAAATAATTGCGTGGTCTGATATCATTATGGTATCGGAGTAAGGAACTCATAACAGTCTTTAGATGCCTTGAGAAGGTTGGCTGGCTCATCCCAATCCCTATGCTGGTGAATAACTGCAAAGATCCAGTAGCCAGAAAATGAAGAACAGAAAGGAGTTTCACCACATAAGGTATTGCCCTAGTCTGTGCTGTAAGGGATTTTAGGGAGTCTTTGATTTCTTCATACAGTCTCTCTATGGAATTCCTATTGAGACGGGATCTCCCGATAACTCAAAGCATGGAGACCAATTCTTGGGAGAAATACTCTTGGCACTCTTATGCGTCTTTGTTGACGCTCTTCTATTGCCTGTAGTGGTTCAGCATGTTGCTGGTTCAGTAATCTCCTTCTTCTGCATCGATAAAGTATGGCAAATGTAAAGACATTGATCATGTTCATTATTAATGAATGTATGAGAAGACAAACAGCATATAACCAAACCTATCTGTTATGGTAGACTTTTATAGTTTAGAAACATCTCTTTGATTTCATATGGCATTTGTGTGCTCAAAGGTGGCGGATTGTAAATCAGGTTTGCTGCATCGATCGAGAAGCAAGCGTACCAGTAGAATGTTTCATAATTTTTTTATTTGGTTAATTAGAGACATATGTAATGGAGGATTACCAGTAGTACGCTGAAATAACGTGGGTATCGATTTGCATCAAAATAATCTCGCCAGACCGTATGTATCATTGAACTGGCCTACATTTTACTATGTTGATGCATTGTTAACTACGGCGTATCAACTTTGAGTTTAATTCAACGTGGAATTACAGCGTATTCACAGTTGAAGCTTTTGATAAATTGACCCCATGTACTGTCTGATAATGGTAATAAATTGAATATTTTTTTTATTGCATGCCCTATATGAATAATGAAAGTTTTATATAAATAAATAAAAACAATTTTGATTACTGTATCCGGTTAAATGAAAACTTTAGCAGGTAGATTTGGTAATTTTTTTTTACTTCACCAGAAGAAGCACTATATTTTGAAATTAGATGAAAGGTAAGGTAAGGTAGATGCTGCTGACTATGTACCTTGTTACTGAACTGTTTCCGCATTACAGATGAAAATACATGCACTTTGTTTTTCTTTTTGTTTTCTTTTTTTTATAATTTTGAAATCAAATGTTGTATTTTGAATGATAAGATTAGGTGGAATAGGGTAAACATGTAATGGATTAAAATGTTTCAAGAACAGAGCAACAGAGGAGGGGGCGCCCTAATGGAGAATAATCTATATTCCCAATAATTATAGAAGTGACCTAATCAGTCCTCTATAGCCATCAATATAGGCAAGATATAAATATATATCCAACAGCCTCGTGAGAAAAAGATAAAATGCTTAATGTAGAAGACAATAATCTAATCTAACAATATAAGCATAAATATAGATATGAAAAATATAAAGCACAACCTCCTAGGAGAAAGACAAAGATAGATTGGTGTACAATGATAATAATAAACAGGTGATTAGACCTAGATATAATAGTTATATATCACAACCTCCTAGGAGAAAGATAAAGATAAATTGGTATACAATAATATTAAACAAGTGATAGGACCTAAACAGGCAACCTCTCAATGTGATGTATACATAAATTGAGCAGTGTACTAAATTATATAATGAAAACTCATATAATGATAAGAGTCTCTATTGGTATAAAATGAGGAATCACTGAAGTGAAGATCAAGGCAGCTATCTGTGGAGATCCAGGCCGGGATCCAAAGCAGCAATCTACAAAGACTGTCTTTGTGGATTAAAATGTTATTTTAAGATTATTTTTTAAATGTGGGAGGGATTAATTCACCTATCAAGAGAAAAGCTATAATAAGTCACTAAAAAAAAATGAATTCAGATATAGCATGTCTACAGGAGACTCACCACCCAATAGATAAAGAACATTTAAGAACAGGATGTGTGAAAGAGGTTTACTTTTTATCATATAATAGTTCATTGAGAGGAGAAGCTACAACACTGATTTTAACAGGTGATTTTAATATCACACCGAAACCTTTTATTGACAAAATGAAGAAAATAATAAGCAACATATTAATGATCCTAAATTGTTTTGGGAAGCTTCCAAAGTAGTCCTGAAAGCAGAAATTATTTCCTATATGAACTGTTGTAAAAAAAAAGTAGGACAGCAGAAAAAAAGTGTCCTCAAAATCAACTTGCCAGAGCCTATATCCAATACCACAGTATACCATCTACTAAAAATAAACGTATTTAGTTGCTAAAAGGGAAAAAGGCTCTCAAATACTTGAGCAATTAAAGGAAAAAAAATGTTTTAAAGCTAATTGCAGCCAAGTACTAAATATAGGGCAATTTTACAGGCATATTGCTCCTTAATCTGTCCGCCATCTTAAAGGTGGCATAATGAAATCATCCTGATCCGAACATGATAATTGACAGCCCTTCTAGTGGCCAATTGGCTACCAGCGAGCAGGGGGTGGCATTGCAAAAGTACTGCTGGTGTAATGCTTGAGCAATGTTAAATGCGGACAGTGTATGCTGCCCGCTCACAGTGTGGTCCCGCTGCCATGATTAAATTAAGCAAATCATGTCTGACTGACCAATAGTAAATGGAACCCACAAAGTCAATTACTAACATTTTTACTCTCAAGATTTATATAAATCAAAAGATAATAATGAACTTAATATACAAGATATTTGGGACCAAATAAAGCTTCCGAGTGTAACAAGAGATCGGATGTTGATATTAAATAAAGTGATGGAAAAAAAAGATTTGAAAAAAATCATTAAAGATTTTACCTTTATTTAAAGCATCTGGTTCCTGATGATCTGCCAGACAAATTTTAGAAATCCTTGATACATAAAATTATAGACCAGTTATATGAAGTTTTTTATAAAATATATATTGAAAAAAATACGATATTGCAATCTTTTTAAGCAGCTGATATAGCAGCTAATATAGTAGAAATCCTAAAGTCAAATAATGATCTTAAAAATCCACAGTCATACAGACCTATATCTTTGATTAATGTGGATACCAAAGTTCTGATGAAAATCTTGGCAAAGAGGTCAAAAATGGGTACTGATATCTATTATTTCAGAAGAGCAGGTGGGATTGACGACGAGCAGACCTTCAGTAAGACATATTTGGAAAATATTACATGTAATAGAAACATTTTTGTCCAATAAAGAGGGGTTGTGGACACCCTACCAGAGACCATCCTGCTAACGGTTGGCGCAGAGAAGGCCTTGAATAAAGCAATTTTTTTCCTACTTTAGATCAATTTAATTTTCAAGGAGTTTTTTCTAATTTTATTAAAACAGTTTATACATCAACTGGGGAATTTATGTTAATAAATGGACAGATATCCCCCTCAATTAAATTACTTATAGGCAGGCTTTACTGTGTAATCTAGCGTTAGAGCATTTGGTATTTCTTTTAATAAAATATATCCAGGTATATAATTGGGTTAAACTAGATTACAGTTGGCGCTTTAAGCCGAACACCTACTCTTATTTGTATCTAAACCAGAAATTGTATTGATAAAATTCTTGAAAATATTCAAGATTTGGTGAAATGTCAGGGAATAAAATCAATATGGTTACAAAAAAAAATCAACAGATAAAATCTTTCCCTTTGAAGAAATTAGATTATTTGGTTCTCTAAGGAGTAAAAATTGTTAAAAATCCGTACCAATATATATGTTAAACTTTTTACCAGTTATGTATAATATAGTAAATGGTCCTACAGCTTGGGAAATTTAAATCTTTTATTTAAAATATTTTTTTTATTGAAGTAACACAAGAACAAAATTAAACAGTACAAGTCTCTAGCATCCATTTGATGACTTTGTGATGGAATTCCTGGAATTTATACTAGATATAGCTTCAATATTTTGTGCGAAAAGTGTAAAGCTCAGAGTACCAATTTGGACCTCAATTTTACCTAGATAGAGACCTTGTATTGTAACGTAGGAGTCTCTGTTTCAGATAAAGAACACTACATAGCAATGTAAACATTTATTAAGATGAAGTTTGTGTTTCTTATTTTTTTAAGGTCCTGGCCATACTAACAAGACTTCTTAGATCACCTCACCTGAGCAGCGGGGTGTTTAATATCAGTCCCAGGTCCCAGGACGTTATATAGGAATGCCATGTAAAGCAAAGAGTCAAATAAGAAGATAGCTAAATACAGACTACATTGATAAACAGATAAACAACTGTAACACAAAATAGTTACAAACAAGGGCAAAGTGTTCATCTAGGTGAGTATAAGAAAGTAATATAATGAAAATAAAGGTGTCACTGGGTCTTCTCATTAGGTGTAGTAGAAAGAAAAAATAAAATAATAAAGTAAAGTTAATTTCAGATGTTGCTTACTCGAGTTGCAAAGGTAGAAGCAGCCCACGTACGATGATAATTCCCAAACAAGGCATTGTAGGAAAGTAGGATAATTTATTTGAGAGACATTAGACTCCATAGTTCTCAAATACTCCATTAAGTCTGTAACCTAGGACCAAAAGTCTAATGAAGCTAGACCCAAGCTAGGTCCATCTTAACAGCCAGAAACAAATACACACGTAACTATTTCTGTGGTAGCAGTAGGGATTTAGGGAGGATGTTACATAACCGTGCAGAAGGAGAAAAAGCCAATGGAATGTGTTTGGAAAAACAATTTTTAAAAAATACTTGACGTTACAGAGGAGCAATTTTTGGGGGGAAATGTAAATCTTAATATTTCCGGCAGAGTTCATCTTATTAAAATGAGTATACTGCAAAGACTTATGTACAGTAACCTATCTTTATGTTTCCATTATATATACTGGAAAGAGATACTGAAATTTAGCTGTTAGGACATTTTTAAGGAGGCACAATGAAGCAAGAATTAGCCTATCCAAGCTCGATATGCCAGTTTATAAATTTGGGATGGGACTTCCAAATGTAAAATTCTACAATTGGGCAGCTTTAATGCGCTACAACTTAGGACAGATAACCAGTAATGAGAACTTCACTGGTAAATAAAAAAAGAGCTGGATTTGGTTGCTCCACTTTCACTTACACATATACATCATGTATTGAGTTTGGAATGTCCAAGTAAGATTAAAAATCATATTTTATTCAAAGATAGTAGTTACAGAGGTACTGTAATACATATTTTGGATGAATCATACATATTCTTGATTTACCCCAATTAGGGCTAGATAAGGAGCGCTCTTTATCGGTTGCGTTTTCTCAAGTGCGCTAACCCAAAATAAAATATTAATAATTCACATTCCAATGTTCTTCACATAGCAGAAAATGTTCTATTTACTCATAAATACATAATATATATATATATATATATATATTTAAAAATACTTAGAACATATTCCTCTATGTGAAGAACAATGAAATATTTACAGTAAATACATAGCTAAACACTTTATTTAATATGAATATTGAATAAATATGATTTTTCATGCTTTCAGCTACTTGACTGCAAAAGGCTCCAATGCACTTATATATATGTCTATATATGTATACATATTTGTTTATGTGTTTTTAAGTGTGTATATGTCTGTAAATACAATAGCTAACCAATATAAAAAAGTATATTTTTTATTTTATACAAAAATTTAAAGGTTTACTGTTAGATGACAAATTTCCTAGCCTATAGAGCAAAGACAGGGCTCAGAAAAGAGCCCTTCCAGGCCAATAATGTCCCCACTGCAATAAAAAAAAAACAATGTTAAAATTGATACTCACAACTGCAGAAGAAAAAGTGTTTGTTTTTTCAAGAAAAAAAACAGCACACAGAGGGGTCTATTTATGTAGGTGTGGACAGACATGATCCGCAATAGCAAATCATGTCTGCCGCACATTGATAAATGCCGACAGCATACGCTGTTGGCATTTATCACTGCACCAGCAGTTCTGGTGCAATACCGCCCCCTGCAGATTTGCAACCAATCAGCCGCCAGCAGGGGGTGTCAATCAACCTGATCTTATTCGATATGGACTGTTTAGGACCGCTTAGAATTGCTGCTTCTTAACTTCCGCTTCAGTCGGAACAGAAGTGGAGAGGGTCGGAAGCAGCATCCCCTGCTTCATAAATAGACCCCAGAGTCTCATGTACTTGCACTGTTACAATAGCTGTCGCTGATTGCATTTGAGGTAAGGACAAATAGCTCAAAAAGGCACACAACTGCCCTATTCAAAAGCTCAAGTCAAAGTGATTAAAAATGACTGAGCTTCCCTAATCTCCCACCTTTCTATGCTAGGTTAAAACTGGATTGGACAAGCCTTATGGCATTTAATGCCTAATTTGCTGTCCCTAACATCAATCATTAGTAATATTCTTTCAGTATTGTACAGGGGGCAGACCCCCTTTACATCACTGCAAACAAATGAGCTGATTACCTTTCTTCAGTTTCCTACTCTGTTGTTTTGGCACTGAACAAAATGAAAAACTCTAATCATTCATGCATTAGTTTGTTCCTTGCCCATTTCTTTCCCCATTTTCATTTGGATATTAAGGATTCTAACGATATTCCAAATTAGCATGAATTTGGACAAATCTGTATTGATCCAAGGCAGAATTCACATATCTAAAAATATATCTTTGTTTATTCAGAAGGTTTGGACAACTTTGTTTTTGGAACATAAAGAATATGCTAAAGTATATGAGAAACTTGTACTTTAAGGGAAGAAAAAAACAAAATTAAATGTTCATGATTCAGGCAGAGTATGCAAGTTTCCAATTAACTTCTATTATCAAATGTGTGTTGTTCTCTTGGTATCCTTTATTGAGGCGTAAGGCTAAGTAGGCTGATCGGAGCTTAGGTGGGTGCACGTGTCTTTAGCATTCTATCAGCTAGATTACGAGTTTTGCGTTATGACTCAAAAAGCATCGTTATGGCCCATAAATACTTACCTATAAAATAAAACCTAAGCTAGCTACAAAAAAATCTAATAGTAATACAATTATCTTAATTACAAAAAAATAAACACTAAATTACGCAAAATAAAAACGAAATTATAAAAAAAAAAACAATTGCTCCTAATCTAATAGCCCTATCAAATTAAAAAAGCCCCCCCAAAATAAAAAAAAACCTAGCCTACACTAAACTGCAATGGCCCTTAAAAGGGCCTTTTGAGGGGCATTGCCCCAAAGAAATCAGCTCTTTTACCTGTAAAAAAAAATACAAACAACCCCCCAACAGTCAAACCCACCACCCACACAACCAAACCCCCCAAATAAAAACCTATCTAAATAAACCTAAGCTAACCATTGCCCTGAAAAGGGCATTTGGATGGGCATTGCCCTTAAAAGGGCAATTAGCTCTTTTACTGTGCCCAAACCCTAAGCTAAAAATAAAACCCACCCAATAAACCCTACAGTTTTCGAAGACCGGACATCCATCCTCATCCAGGCGGCAGAAGTCTTCATCCAAGCGGGCATAAGTCTTCATCCAGATGACATCTTCTATCTTCATCCATCCGGCAGGGAGCGGGTCCATCTTCAAGACATCTGGCGCAGAGCATCCTCTTCTTACGGTTGCCGCTGGAAAACGAAGGTTCCCTTTAAGTTACGTCATCCAAGATGGCGTCCCTTACATTCAGCCAATAGGAATTAAAGGTGAAAAAATCCTATTGGCTGTTGCAATCAGCCAATAGGATTGAGCTTTCATTATATTGGCTGATCCAATCAGCCAATAGGATTGAGCTCGCATTCTATTGGCTATTCCAATCAGCCAATAGAATGCAAGCTCAAATCCTATTGGCGGATTGCAACAGCCAATAGGATTTTTTCCCCTTTAATTCCTATTGGTTGATAGTATTCTATCAGCCAATCGGAATGTAAGGGACACCATCTTGGATGACGTCACTAAAAGGGAAACTTCATTTACCAGCGGCGATCATAAGAAGAGGATGCTCCGTACCGGATGTCTTGAAGATGAACCCGCTCCACGCAGGATGGATGAAGATAGAAGATGCCGTCTGGATGAAGACTTCTGCCCGCTTGGATGAAGACTTCTGCCGCCTTCGATGAGGACTTCTGCCCGCTTGGATAAAGACTTCTGCCGCCTGGATGAGGATGGATATCCGGTCTTCGAAAACTGTAAGTGGGTCATTGGGGGTTAGTGTTAGGTCTTTTTAAGGGTTTATTGGGTGGGTTTTATTTTTAGATTAGGATTTGGGCAATGTAAAAGAGCTAAATGCCCTTTTAAGGGCAATGCCCATCTAAATGCCCTTTTCAGGGCAATGGTTAGCTTAGGTTTATTTAGATAGGGTTTTATTTATGGGGTTTGGGTGTATGGGTGGTGGGTTTTACTGTTGGGGGTGTTTTTATTTTATTTTTTACAGGTAAAAGAGAGGATTTCTATGGGGCAATGCCCCACAAAAGGCCCTTTTAACCCCTTAATGACAACTGACGTACCAGGTACGTCATGCAAAAACTAACTGTTAATGACAATAGACGTACCTGGTACGTCAGTTGTCTAACAGAGTGCTGGAAGTGATCTCAATCGCTTCCAGCAGCTCTGAGGGTATTGCAGTGATGCCTCGATATGGAGGCATCCTGCAATACCCCTTTACAAGCCTCCGATGCAGAGAGAGCCACTCTGTGGCCCTCTCTGCACCGGTAGCGATGGTGCCGTTGTCCGGGTGGGAGGAGGGAGCGTGTGCGCGCGTGCACAATGTGCACGCACATACACGGGGGCGTGCACGGGGACGCACGTGCACGCATTAGCCACACTGACACCAATAAAGGAAGGAAGGGGAAAAAAAAGTTATTTTTTTTTTTACATATAAAAGGATCTGGGAGGGGGAGGGGTGGGGGTATTGTGGGGGGGCTGCTACACTACAGAAATAATAAAAAATAAAAAAAAAGTTATAAATAAAATTAAAATACATTGGTTTGTGGGGCCAAACTGGGTACTGGCAGACAGCTGCCAGTACCCAAGATGGCGGTAATTAGGTAGGGGAGAGGGTTAGAGAGCTGGAGGGGGGATCAGGGAATTTAGTGCTAAGGGGTCCATCACAACTAAAATATTTATTATTTTTATTTAAAAAACAACAACTTTTATTTAGTACTGGCAGACTTTCTGCCAGTGCTTAAGATGGCGGGAACAATTGTGGGGTGGGGGAGGGAAGAGAGCTGTTTGGGAGGGATCAGGGGGTGGGATGTGTCAGGTGGGAGGCTGATCTCTAAAATTAACCCTGCAAGCTCCCTACAAGCTACCTAATTTAACCCCTTCACTGCTGGGCATAATTCACGTGTGGTGCGCAGCAGCATTTAGCGGCCTTCTAATTACCAAAAAGCAATGCCAAAGCCATATAAGTCTGCTATTTCTGAACAAAGGGGATCCCAGAGAAGCTTTTACAACAATTTCTGCCATAATAGCACAAGCTGTTTGTAAATAATTTCAGTGAGAAGCCTAAAATTGTGAAAAATGTAAAGTTTTTTTTTTATTTGCTCGCATTTGGCGGTGAAATGGTGGCATAAAATATACCAAAATGGGCCTAGATCAATACTTGGGGTTGTCTACTACACTACACTAAAGCTAAAATTAACCCTACAAGCTCCCTACAAGCTCCCTAATTAACCCCTTCACTCCTGGGCATAAAACACGTGTGGTGCGCAGCGGCATTTAGCGGCCTTCTAATTACCAAAAAGCAACCACAAAGCCATATAAGTCTGTTATTTCTGAAAAAGGGGATCCCAGAGAAGCATTTACAACCATTTGTGCCATAATTGCAGAAGCTGTTTGTAAATAATTTCAGTGGGAAACCTAAAGTTTGTGACAAAATTTGTGAAAAAGTGAGTTTTGTTTTTTTTTATCGCATTTGGCGGTGAAATGGTGGCATGAAATATACCAAAATGGGCCTAGATCAATACTTTGGGATGTCTTCTAAAACAAAATATATACATGTCAAGGGATATTCAGGTCTTCCTGACAGATATCAGGGTTCCAAAGTAACTAGCGCTAATTTTGAAAAAAAGTGGTTTGGAAATAGCAAAGTGCTACTTGTATTTATTGCCCCATAAATTGCAAAAAAAGCAAAGAACATGTAAACATTGGGTATTTCTAAACTCAGGACAAAATTTATAAACTATTTAGCATGGGTGTTTTTTGGTGATTGTAGATGTGTAACAGATTTTGGGGGTCAAAGTTAGAAAAAGTGTGTTTTTTTCCATTTTTTCCTCATATTTTATAATTTTTTTTTAGTAAATTATAAGATATGATAAAAATAATGGTATCTTTAGAAAGTCCATTTAATGACGAGAAAAACGGTATATAATATGTGTGGGTACAGTAAACGAGTAAGAGGAAAATTACAGCTAAACGCAAACACTGCAGAAATGTAAAAATAGCCATTGTCATTAAGGGTAAGAAAATTGAAAAATGGTCCGGTCATTAAGGGGTTAAGAGCCATTGGCAGTTTAGTGTAGGCTAGGTTTTTTTTATTATTTTGATAGGGCTATTAGATTAGGAGTAATTGGTTTTTATTTTTGATAATTTCATTTTTATTTTGTGTAATTTAGTGTTTATTTTTTTTTGTAATTTAGATAATTGTATTTGATTAATTTATTTTATTTTATTGTAATGTTAGATTTTAGCGTAAGGCAGGTTCGTTTTTTTTTTTTTTTTACAGGTATTTATTTTAACTAGGTAGCAAGTAAATAGTTAATAACTATTTACTAACTAGTCTACCCAGTTAAAATAAATACAAACTTACCTGTGAAGTAAAAATAAAACCTAAGATAGCTACAATGTAACTATTAGAAGAAGAACAAAATCCAGCGAGCCACTTCAAAAAAATGCGGTAAGTTTAATAGGATAAAAAAAGACACATACAGAAAAAAAATCACTCAAAAAAAGCTGTGGGGTTAAAAGAACAAGATAGAAATAATGTATGCCATTAGTCCACAGCTTGGCCAGTCGGTCTTACGCGTTTCGGCTGCAAGGTAGCCTTATTCATAGACCATAATGAGTATCCGGATAGCACCCTTAAATAGTCTGGTCAAATCAAAGTGAAAGGGTGCACAGCTGTGGACTAATGTATACTGAGTTAATACAAAAACGGCATACAAATAACAACATCATTGCTACAACTAGTTGTTATATCAAAGTTAACTCCTTTTAACTGATATGGTAACTTTGTTCATATATCAAACATTTCTATTGAATGCTCCAAAGTATGGATTTATGATTACAATATATTAATAAAGTGCAGGTACTTCTGCTTAGGAAAATTTATTATATACTATTAGATAGCTGCAGAGTTATTCAGAGCAAAACTACTTTCTGTAATTAATACATTCTGCACTAAATCATAGAGAATTAACATTGTACATTGCAAAATGTTAAATAGAGTAATCCATATTTATGAACACAATATAATATAAATAAATCTTTAACAACATCTTTTTAGACTAGAATGTTTAGACTATATAGTGAGTGAGTAAGCATATTTGTTTTAGTTGCAGATGAACAAAGCAAATATGGTTAAACAGAAATAGGGAACGTCGTGTGGTGGATAATCATAATGCACTAATCTACCAGAGAATGTGCTCATTAGTAATTTTGTCTCCAATGATTTATGATGTCACCTATTGCATTGAAACCCTTTGGTCTCCTTGTTTGTAAGGTGAATATCCAAAACGCTTCCCTATGCAATAGTCTGTGTAGTCTGTCACCTCCTCTAGGTGTATGTGGAATACTCTCTATGACTTGCCATCTGAAAGAGCTGACTGATTTATTGTGTTCATATATGAAATGATGAACTAGGTCTGACACATCTATTTCTTTGTCAATGTTGTTTAAGTGTTCACGTATACGTGAGCGTGCTTCTCGTGTGGAGCACCCCACGTATTGTTTTTTGCAAAATGTACATTCAACTAGATAGATGACAAACTTAGTCCGGCAGTTGGTACAACTATTTAGGAGGAATAGTCTCTGAGTGGATCTTGATTGGAATCTATCTGTAGTATTGGCATGTCTACACGCAATGCAATTGTGGAAGTGACACTTGTAGTGTCCTTTAATTAAAAGCCAACTACTCCCTGTGTTGGCTGTTTTCCTTAACAGGCTAGGTGCTACCATATTTCCTATCGTGCGTCCCTTCCTTGAAATGTAGTTAAGGCCATCCTCAACAATACCCTTGAGAATATCTTCCCCTGTTAGAACTGGTAGATGTTTCTTGATTATTTGACAAATCTGACCAAATTGGGGACTATAGTTAGTAATGAATTTTAATTTTGTTTGATCAAAATTGTCCCTCTGTTGCCTAGATTTGGGTTGCAGCATTTGTGTTCTGTCTAACCTGTTAACTTCTAGAAAGGCTCTATTAACCACTTTGAGTGAATACCCCCTTCCTAGGAGTTGTGCCTTCAGTATGTCTGACTCACTTAGAAAATTCTCATTGGATGAGCAGTTTCTTTTAAGCCTTATAAACTGCCCTTTAGCCACCCCAAAGCCTGTATGTCTTGGGTGGAAGGACTTTGCATGTAAGATGTTATTTGAGGCGATTGGTTTCCTGTAGAGTGTAGTCGTGATAGACTGACTTGTAAGATTACCAATTAAATAAACATCTAAATAAGGCATTTTAGTTTGATCAAAATTGTATGTAAACTGTAAATTGACATTGTTTTGGTTCAGATAAGCCACAAAGCCTTCCATTTCACTCTTGGTTCCCAACCAGACAAACAACAGATCATCAATAAAGCGTTTATATGATCTAATTAGATGTTTGAAAGGATTATTCTCTCCAAAGACGTGGGTCCTTTCCCACCAGCCCATGAAGATGTTAGCATAGGCTGGGGCAAATTTTGCTCCCATGGCGGTCCCACGTCTCTGTAGAAAAAAGGAATCACCAAACTTAAAATAGTTGTGGCCTAATAAAAACTCCAAAGCCTTCATAATGAAGTTTTTGAGTTTAATGTCATAATTAGTGTACATGTCCATAGATAGAGAGACTGCCTCTAATCCAAAGGAATGGGGGATACAGGAGTAGAGACCCACCACATCTACAATGAGCCAGGAGCAATCAGCATCCCAGGTCACTTTGTGCAGGCTAGTCAAAAGGTGGGTGGTGTCCTTTAGATAAGAAGGCATCTGCTGGACGATGGGCTGCAGTTAGGACTCAATCCAACCTGATATTTTTTCAAATAGGGAACCAATCCCTGAGACAATTGGTCTTCCTTTATTATTACTATTAGTTATATTGTAGCTAGCTTAGGTTTAATTTTACAGGTAAGTATTTAGTTTAAATCGGAATTATTTAGTTAATAATGGTAAGGTTTATTTAATTTTATTTCAACTATATTTAAGTTAGGGGGTGTTAGGGTAAGGGTTATGCTTAGGGTTAGGGTTACGTTAGGGTTAGGTTTAGGGGTTAATATATTTATGTAGTGTTAGTGATGTGGGAGGCCAGAGGTTTAGGGGTTAATAACTTTAGTATAGTGGCAGAGACATTGGGGGCAGCAGATTAGGGGTTAATAACTGTCATGTAGGTGGCGGTGATGTTGGGGGCAGCAGATTAGGGGTTAATAACTGTAATGTAGGTGGTGGCGATGTTAGGGCCAGCAGATTAGGGGTTAATAACTGTAATGTAGGTGGCAGCGATGTTAGGGGCGGCAGATTAGGGGTTAATAGTTTTATTTAGGTGCCTGCGATATCGGGCGGCAGATTAGGGATTAATAACTGTAATGTAGGTGGCGGCGATGTCGGGGGCAGTAGATTAGGTGTTTTTAGATGTGGTTTTTATATTACGGTGTTCGGTTTAAACGTAACTTTTTCTTTCCCCATATACATCAATGGGGCTGCGTTACGGAGCTTTTCATTCCACAATTGCAGGTGTTAGGCTTTTTTTTTTAGCCGACTCTCCCCATTGATGTCTATGGGGTGAGGTATGGAGCTCAACGGCACCATATCGCCCGCACAAGTCTGCTTTTTCAAAACCTGCAATAGCAGCGCCATGAAAGGTGAGCAATGAAAATAACGTACACGAAATTAGCGAGCAGTCATAACGCCATAACTTGTAATCTAGCTGTATGGCATCAGTGTTTGCAACTTTATTTAAAAGAGAAGTGTATCTGTTTCATTACAAAAACAGATATTTGTTTAGTTTTCACAAAATGAATATCCAAATCAATGCACCAAAAAAATTAAAAGAAAACAAAAGAAATTTGCGAGTACATTTAAGTGGTTAAATACTGACCTTTTGCATGTTTTTTAACAGAGCGCCAGCCATTGCTAAGGTCGATTAGTGCAGTCCCTGGAAGACGCAACAACAAGCCTCCTATTGACGCGGCCAGGGCTCTGTGAAGAAGAGGAGCAAGTTAGCGCAACTCTCCAGCGTGCAAGAGGTAAGTATAAGCTACAGCTGAACTTTTTCACCTGTAACATACCTGAACATAACTGAACTCGAATAGACCATTTTACATTTTTAATCATGAAAAAGGAAAGGTTCATAAATTCACTGCAGGGAGATTTTAAATATGGTGCAGAATATTGTTATATTATTTTTTTTGTTCATACTGTACAATTAATGGTGGTACAATTCATATATTTCTTTATGTTAAACTTAAAGGGACAGTCTAGTCAAAATTAAACTTTCATGATTCAGATAGGGCATGCAATTTTAAACAACTTTCCAATTTACTTCTATAATCTAATTTGCTCAATTCTTTAGATATCCTTTGTTGAAGAAATAGCAATGTACATGTGTGAGCCAATCACACAAGGCCTTTATGTGCAGCAACCGATCAGCAGCTACTGAGCATATCTAGATATGCTTTTCAGCAAGTGATATTAAGAGAATGAAGCAAATTAGATAATAGAAGTAAATTAGAAAGTTGTTTAAAATGACATGCTCTTTCTAAATCATGAAAGAACAAATTTGAGTTTCATGTCCCTTTAATTAGGAATTGCTGAAGAGATATTCAGTGAATAGAAATCACAGTGTAAATACTCATGCGCAAGAAATAGAAGCAAGTTTCAAGGCTTTTTTTTTATTACTTAAAGGGATATGAAACCCAAAAATATCTTTAGTGATTTAGACAGAGCATACTTTTTAAAAAAGTTTACATGGTTTTCTGTGTTGAAGAGATACCTAGGTAGGCATCTAAAGCACTACATGGCAGGAAATACTGCTGCCATCTAGTGCTCTGGCAAATTGATAACATTCTTGCAGAACTGCTGCCATATAGTGATCCAGAAATGAGTCGGCTCCTATAGGCATATGTTCCTGCTTTTCAACAAAAGACACCACAAGAACGAAGACAAATTTACAATATAAGGAAATTAGAAAGTAGTTTAAAATCACATGTTGTGGGTTTTATATCCCTTTACCTAAGCAATTTAAAAATGTAGGTTAATAAGATATAAGTTTAGTAAGAATATCTCACAGCCTTAGCTTCCATTAAAAATAATATTATTGATTAACAGTGCCAAATATTCAACTTCAATTATGAGTGTTAAAACAAGACAAAGTGAAGTATATTTTTTTAAGTTTGAATAATTTTGAGCAATAAGCAGGAACACTGTGGGAACTGTTGGCACTGGGTATATATTAAGTTTCTTTTGATTCAACTGATAAGAATTGGCATATTTAAGGAAATTACGTTTGTAATGCTCTATTTGTACAAAAATAAACTTTTTCCAAAATAAACTTTGTTTTGGATTTCAATGTATACAATGCCTTCTATTTCACTGCTTTAAATATAGCTTACAAAAAATATTAAGTATATTAGGAAAATAAAGTTGTCCCAGTGAAAATACTGATGAGTACATTTTATCATGAATTATTATTTCCTAAAAATAACATTTATTTTAGCCAGAAATTAATTGTGCTTACATTAAAATAAACAGATTTGAATAAATGTTTTTCTAAAATATAATATTTTAAAGGGAGATCAATTTAAAATTTGAAAGACACATTTGTTTGAAAAAAAAAAAATGGTTTAGAATGTCTTGCACATTTTTCTCTGATTCACATGGCTCCCCTAGTATTTGATGGAGAGCCACATATTCAGAAAACAAAAGTGCAGAAAAACACAGCTTTGATTTGATATCCATAAAACAAGACCTGATTATACAGACACATATAAGGTAAAAACCTTAACCAATAAGTCCAGACCCAAATGTCATCTCCTCCAGTGAAACCACCATCAGATTCACAGAGCTGAGATGCAACAGATCTGAGCGCTCAGCTACTGTGTTTGTAGAAGATCAAACAACCACAATGCATTTAATGTTCAATTGATATATCTTTTTCAAGTGGGCAACTTAAGTTAGGGATTACCTTGGTTGAAGAGAGGCATCGTTTGTGCCTTGGAATACTCAGTGTTGTGGTTCTGGCACTTTTATCAGGACCCTTGCATTAGTGTTGGAACAAGCCTGCAAGTCCCTTTGTTGATCTGTAGCAGCAGATTCTTTGTTGTAACTTTGTTTACCTTGGATGGAGGCTGGAACCAATCTTTCAGTTGATGAGTTGTAAGTAAATTTCAGTAGCAGGAAAAGTTTGTTGCCAGAAAGGATAAACCAGAACTGGATACAGGATGAGCAGGAGTATTGTCTGGGGTCAGGAATCAGTCGAATCACCAATAGCCAAGCGTCTAAGCAGAATAATTAGGCAAAGGCATAATCCATAAAACAACGCCAATTTTAAAATTATAATTCAATCTGAGGTCAAAACAAGGAATGCAGATCAGGAACAAGAACCCTAGGACTTTCATGAAGAATTACCAAGCACTGAATGACATCATTAACCCTTTGGCTGCTAAGCCATTTACCACCTGGGTGCTAAGCTGGATTTCCAACGGTGGGTCTTGGGGGTTTTCTAAGCAGCATGCCCCCATTTCCCTATATTGTCCATTGTTAATTTTAAATAAAGTTGCGCAGTGACGACATCATGTCATTGTGTGTGACATCACCACGCGAATCGTGAAGCCCCGGCGATGCCTCTCACTATTCAGGCCAGATCGCTGGAGTGGGAGTAGGTGGGAGAGCCCCCAGATTGCCCTCAAGGTGGGTGAGTGCTAACGACGGCTCTGAGCCATCGTCAGCACCTGACTGGGACAATTTGCGACTGCTCAGAGCTGTGGTTAGCACTCAAAGGGTTAAGGTTCTTTCAACTGCTGTTCTTGGCACCAAATCCACCACCATGTCACATTTGACATTATTGGTACAAATAGTGATACTTTTAGTGCAGGTCACACTCCTCTGCAATCAGATCCATCATTGGGACAAACAAACATATAGTGCACACTGGGCTGTTAACTCTGCTAAAACTGTTCTTTTTATCAAGGCCCCAGGATGCAGCTGAGTTCTTCTTAGAGTAACGCTGGATTTCTTTTTTACTTTTTTCTCTCAACCAGACCTTAACACACACTGGTAAGTTCTAAGGGACATGACAGAAACTGTCAGGTTTCACCTTACTTACCTGCAGTTCTGCCTAAATCTCCACCCACAAATCCTTTATATCCTGTTCACGCCCTGTTCCTAGTGCTTAGTAATTTTGTGTGTTGTTAGAGATAGCATCCTGCACTCTTATTCCATTCTAAAGCATCAGTGAATTTCCAATCACTATCAGCATCAAATCTTATTACCTCTTGATATATTTCACAATTCCTAAAGAGACTTTTTCTCATTCAAGTTGCATCAATCTAATCAGCCTGACCGTTGCACCGCTACATCGCAAACAGATTCTTCAATCTCTCTCCGCAAGTTTCTACACAACAGTTGTTTCAAAAAACAATACCTCCAAGGACGCTCAAGTTTCCTTCTGTTTAAAACTTACCAACTTGTAACAATCTCAAGTTTCCTCTGGTGCTGCATACACGCTAACAGCGTCCTGTGCCGAATACTGCAGAGATACGGTGACGTCACCCGCCGCTTCCTTCCAGCGTGATACACACCTCTCCAGCCTGTCAGTCCTTGATCGCGTGTAGCGATACAGAGCCTCAACCAAGTTACCGCATTCCCAACTCAAGGTAACACTTCTCCTTCAAACTCAAGCGTTTGCAGTACGAAAAGGGCTGCTTGTGAGTGTAACACTTTGCCACTCTCATTACTCTGAACTTTGCAACTCTGTAGTTATAAAGTTATACTCTTCAGCTTTATTGCTCTCTGCATTAACTCTTCACTTGCAAATTACAGCAACTATCAGCACCATTGTTTTTGCTATATTACAAGTGGAACAAAACAATTATTTAAGGTTTACAATTGAGATCTGGTTAACATCAGGAAAAAACTAAAAGGTTTAAACATCTCCTTTTACAAACGTGACAGAAACCTACTTGGAAACACATATACTCAATGTGCTAGCAATGACATTATGAGTGGCAATTTGAGCATGAGCAAGTAACAGGAGTGCATTCACATGACTACTGTAACATGCATGCATGCCCACCTTATATGTGTGATAACTTTTCACTAATGCTTTTGCAAAAATAATTTGAAATGCTCTACTATATTTTATGGCAGCATTATGACAGTACCAGACATTGAAACTGTACAATTTAGAGGCCAGTCTCAATTCAAAGACTCAATTCAAATAGTTAACATTACAAAAAGGTTGTGGAAACTGTTGATTGTATTGGAACAATTAGTCTGTCAGGAACGCCACGCCACTACACTACGATGTTAAAATTCCCCCTCCCTATTCCTGGCTGCCAATCATCATCAGGTAGAGGGATTCCTATAACAGGAGTGATATTGACTAGAGTATACTAGAGCAAACAGAGGCTAAAGATGCAAGAGTATAGGAAAGGAAGGTAGCTGGCAAGGCAGGGTCGTTATACAATACGAGGTTAGTGCTGGTGGCTGGCAAGGCAAGGTTGTTAAACAATCTGAGGTCAAGGCTAGACAAAGAGCAAACAGACAGGTAAAACGCTAGATTGATGGAAACGGCCTAACAAATAAAGCAACACAAAAGCGTACTGACGTTGCTTATTAAAGGGACAGTCTACACCAGAATCCCCCCATTCCCTAGTTTTGCATAACCAACACAGTTATATTAATACACTTTTTATCTCTGTGATTAGCTTGCATCTAAGCCTCTTATTTCAGTTCTTTTGACAGACTTGCATTTTAGCCAATCAGTGCTGAAAAGCTGTCAAAATGCAATCAGAAAAGAGGCGGCCTTCAAGGTCTAAGAAATTAGCATATGAACCTCTTAGGTTTAGCTTTCAACTAAGGATACCAATCGAACAAAGCAAAATGTGTGATAAAAGCAAATCGGAAAAGTGTTTTAAATTTTATGCCCTATTCAAATCATGAAAGTTTATTTTGGAGTAGATTGTCACTATAAGACCAAGTGGAGTGACTAGCAGTAGGTGTACTATGGGCACAATTACCTGTGTAAGTGCATAGGCATAGTATACTATGACGTTAGCCGCTGGGAAGATGGGAAGCGCATGTACGCGGATATTGAATATGAGAGCAAGACATAACACCTGCTATATTGCCAAACCTAGAAACACGTCTACCCGAGTACAGCAAACAAACACGAGCAAGTGTTCCCCTTACAGCAGTGCAAACCTGAAAACTAAAGATGGGTACCCGCCGACCCAGCAGGGTAGGTATCTGACATGGTCCATAGGTTTATCCATATATAGTTGATATAGTAACATGTACATAACGCTCAGCCTACATGAGCATAGTGTCATGGAAAGGGGCCAAGTTTAAACAAATGATATTATGAGTAATAAGTTAATCAAATATAAATAAATAGTAAACTAAAACTTTTTTTTTCTTAATTTGAACTCTTAATTAGTGATGTCGCGAACCTAAAATTTTGGGTTCGCGAACGGCGAACGCGAACTTCCGCAAAAGTTTGCAAACCGGGCGAACCGCCATAGACTTCAATAGGCAGGCGAATTTTAAAACCCACAGGGACTCTTTCTGGCCACAATAGTGATGGAAAAGTTGTTTCAAGGGGACTAACACCTGGACTGTGGCATGCCGGAGGGGGATCCATGGCAAAACTCCCATGGAAAATTACATAGTTGATGCAGAGTCTGGTTTTAATCCATAAAGGGCATAAATTACCTAACATTCCTAAATTGTTTGGAAAAATGTGCTTTAAAACATCAGGTATGATGTTGTATCGATCAGGTAGTGTAAGGGTTACGCCCGCTTCACAGTGCGCAGTGTAGGTGATATACCTGCCCTGATAATGCTTTGCAGACCAGGTATCAGTGGTCAGATGGACCCTTGCCCCAACACTGTGTGCCAGACATGCCATTATAGCAGACTTATATGGCTTTGGCGTTGCTTTTTGGTAATTAGAAGGCTGCTAAATGCCACTGCGCATCACACGTGTTTTATGCCCAGCAGTGAAGGGGTTAATTAGGGAGCATGTAGGAAGCTTGTAGAGTTAATTTTAGCTTAAGTGTAGTGTAGTAGACAACCCAAAGTATTGAGCTAGGCCCATTTTGGTATATTTAATGCCACCATTTCACCGCCAAATGCGATCAAATAAAAAAAAATTGTTCACTTTTTCACAAACTTTAGGTTTCTCGCAGAAACTATTTACAAACAACTTATGCAATTATGGCATAAATGGTTGTAAATGCTTCTCTGGGATCCCCTTTGTTCAGAAATAGCAGACTTATATGGCTTTGGCGTTGCTTTTTGGTAATTAGAAGGCTGCTAAATGCCACTGCGCACCACACATGTTTTATGCCCAGCAGTGAAGGGGTTAATTAGGGAGCATGTAGGGAGCTTGTAGAGTTAATTTTAGCTTAAGTGTAGTGTAGTAGACAACCCAAAGTATTGATCTAGGCCCATTTTGGTATATTTCATGCCACCATTTCACTGCCAAATGCGATCAAATTTAAAAAAAAACTAATTTTTTCGCAATGTAAGGTTTCTCACTGAAATTATTTTCAAACAGCTTGTGCAATTATGGCACAAATGGTTGTAAATGCTTCTCTGGGATCCCCTTTGTTCAGAAATAGCAGACATAAATGACTTTGGCGTTGCTTTCTGGTAATTTGAAGACCGCTAAATGCCGCTGCGCATCACACGTGTATTATGGCTAGCAGTGAAGGGGTTAATTAGGTAGTTTGTAGGGAGCTTGCAGGATTAATTTTAGCTTTCGTGTAGAGATCAGCCTCCCACCTGACACATCAGACCCCCTGATCCCTCCCAAACAGCTCCCTTCCCTCCCCCACCCCACAATTGTCCCCGCCATCTTAAGTACTGGCAGAAAGTCTGCCAGTAGTAAAATAAAAGGTTTTTAATTTTTTTTTTTAAAGCATATTTACATATGCTTTGGTATAGCATCCCCCCTTAGCCCCCAACCTCCCTGATCCCCCCTGAAACAGCTCTCTAACCCTCCCCATCTGCCTAATTGGTGGCCATCTTGGGTACTAGCAGCTGTCTGCTATTATTTCACAGTCAAAAAAGTGTTGTTTTTTTTAAATGTACACTACTGTTACACCAGATATGAGTGGTGGCACTGGGCAAGTGGGCACAGTATACGCTGTGAGCCTGACACACACGCTGGCAGGCAGGCAACTGCAATTAGATTACACAGGAAAAAAAAAAGCAGACTGATGTTCTAACCCTAAAAAGGGCTTTTTGGGGTGATGTCCTTACAGCAGAGATCAGATGAGTCCTTCAGGACTGTAGTGGACACTGAATACACTAGCCTAGCTATCAATTTCCCTATTAAATCAGCAGCAGCTACACTGTCCCTCCTCTCACTAAGAATGCAGCTTCCAAATTAATCTAAAATGGATGCTGTCCAGGAGGTGGGAGGGTCTGGGAGGGAGGGTCTGCTGCTGATTGGCTGGAATGTGTCTTCTGACTGTGAGGTATAGGGTCAAAGTTTACTCAATGATGAGGAATAGGGGACGGACCGAACATCGCATATGTTCGCCGTCCGCAGCGAACGCGAACATGCTATGTTCACCGGGAACTATTCGCCGGTGAACTATTCGCGACATCACTACTCTTAATCTGAAAACTTTAATTTTGACTCTAATGTTCCTTTTAAGATCTTCTGGTTGTTGGTGGCTGGGTAGCAAATTCTGATATCCTAGTTGCTGCCATATTTGGGTATTTAGAGGGAAATGGCACATTATTACTAGTAGCTGAAATAGGAAAAGTATTAATTGCTTCCTGGTTTAATAAAAAGTCAAAACTATAACTCATATCACATTTTAGAACCTATGATGCTATATAGGATAATTAAATGCTAATTTATTATTGCAATTAAATCTTTGGACATTTGAAAGCTGTTAATTCTAAAATGACTCAAAATTATATTAAATTTTAATTTCACACATCATCAATTTATATAATTAGTTAAAAAAAATCTGCATTCAAACACATCAGGTCATTACCGATATTAAATCAATTAGCCTCCATGTTTTACATTCACACTGACCTTGTATATTTTGCTTTCATGTTATGTTATTTATAAAGCACCAGCATCTTATACAATGTTATATTTTCAAATGATCCAAAGGTGAAAAGTGCTCTGCCTTGAGAACACTCACTGAACTACAGGTAGAGAGGCTTTGAAGCTAACAAGAGAATTCATTGATACAAAAAGGTGAGTAGAAAGGAAGATACGTCTGATATATAGTGGTTATGATAACTTGATCTGAAAATGGTATTACAGATATGACAAGAAGAGGAAGAAAGGGAGAACAGTTGCAAATGGAGTAAGCAAATAAACGCCTAGATTTAGAGTTCTGCGTTAGCCGTCAAAAGCAGCGTTAAGGGGTCTTAACGCTGCTTTTGGCCGCCCGCTGGTATTTAGAGTCAGGCAGGAAAGGGTCTTTTCCATACCGCAGATCCTCTTACGCCAATTGTGTATCCTATCTTTTCAATGGGATCTTCCTAACGCCGGTATTTAGAGTCTTGGCTAAAGTGAGCGGTAGACCCTCTACCGACAAGACTCCTAACGCCCATGGAAAGGCTGTAGTTAAGAGCTTTATGGGCTAACGCCGGTATATAAAGCTCTTAACTACAGTGCTCTAAAGTACACTAACACCCATAAACTACCTATGTACCCCTAAACCAAGGTCCCCCCACATCGCCGCCACTATAATAAATATTTTTAACCCCTAATCTGCTGACCGCACATCGCCGCCACCTACATTATCCCTATGAACCCCTAATCTGCTGCCCCTAACATCGCCGACACCTACATAATATTTATTAACCCCTAATCTGCTGCCCCCAACATCGCCACTACCTTACCTAAACTTATTAACCCCTAATCTGCCGACAGGACCTCGCCGCTACTATAATAAATGTATTAACCCCTAAAGCTAAGTCTAACCCTAACCCTAACACCCCCCTAAGTTAAATATAATTTTAATCTAACAAAATAAATTAAATCTTATTAACTAAAGTATTGCTATTTAAAACTAAATACTTACCTGTAAAATAAACCCTAATATAGCTACAATATAACGAATAATTATATTGTAGCTATTTTAGGATTTATATTTATTTTACAGGCAACTTTGTATTTATTTTAACTAGGTACAATAGCTATTAAATCGTTATTAACTATTTAATAGCTACCTAGTTAAAATAATTACAAAATTACCTGTAAAATAAATCCTAACCTAAGTTACGATTAAACCTAACACTACACTATCAATAAATTAATTAAATAAATTACCTACAATTACATACAATTAAATAAACTAAACTAAATTACAAAAAAAAAAAAACCCACTAAATTACAAAAAATAAAAAAAGATAGAAGATGCCGCTTGGATGAAGATGTCTGCTGGTCCGGATGTCCTCTTCTGCCCGGATAGGATGAAGACTTCTGCCGGTCTGTATGTCCTCTTCTGCCCCATCGGATGAAGACTTCGGCTCGGCTGGGTGAAGACGACTCAAGATAGGGAGATCTTCAGGGGGGTAGTGTTAGGTTTATTTAATGTTGGGGGGGGTTGTATTTTTTTTTTTACAGGCAAAAGAGCTGATTACTGTGGTGCATGCCCCGCAAAAAGCTCTTTTAAGGGCTGGTAAAAGAGCTGATTACTTTTTAATTTAGAATAGGGTAGGGACCTTTATTATTTTGGTGGGCTTTTTTATTTTATCAGGGGGCTTAGAGTAGGTGTAATTAGCCTAATATTCTTGTAATCTTTTTTATTTTTTGTAATTTAATAGCTATTGTACCTAGTTAAAATAAATACAAAGTTGCCTGTAAAATAAATATAAATCCTAAAATAGCTACAATATAATTATTCGTTATATTGTAGCTATATTAGGGTCTATTTTACAGGTAAGTATTTAGTTTTAAATAGGAATACTTTAGTTAATAAGATTAAATTTATTTTGTTAGATTAAAATTATATTTAACTTAGGGGGGTGTTAGGGTTAGGGTTAGACTTAGCTTTAGGGGTTAATACATTTATTATAGTAGCGGCGAAGTCCGGTCGGCAGATTAGGGGTTAATACTTGAAGTTAGGTGGCGGCGATGTTAGGGAGGAAAGATTAGGGGTTAATACTATTTATTATAGTGTTTGCGAGGTGGGAGTGTGGCGGTTTGGGGTTTAATACATTTATTATAGTGGCGGCGAGGTCCGGTTGGCAGATTAGGGGTTAATAAGTGTAGGTAAGGTAGCGGCGACGTTGGGGGGGGCAAATTAGGGGTTAATAAATATAATATAGGGGTCGGCGGTGTTAGGGGCAGCAGATTAGGGGTTCATAGGGATAATGTAGGTGGCGGTGGTGTCCGGAGCAGAAGATTAGGGGTTAATAATAAAATGCAGGTGTCAGCGATAGCGGGGCGGCAGATTAGGGGTTAATAAGTCTAAGGTTAGGGGTGTTTAGACTCGGGGTACATGTTAGGGTGTTAGGTGCAGACTTAGAGAGTGTTTCCCCATAGGAAACAATGGGGCTGCGTTGGGAACTTAAAGGGACACTAAATCCAAATCTTTTCTTTTGTTATTAAGATTAAGCATGCAATTTTAAGCAACTTTCTAATTTACTCCTATTATCAATTTTTCTTCATTCACTTGCTATCTTTATTTGAAAAAGAAGGCATCTAAGCTTCTTTTTTTGGTTCATACCCTGGACAGCACTTTTTTATTGGTGGATGAATTTATCCACCAATCAGCAAGAATAACCCAGGTTATTCACCAAAAATGGGCCGGCATCTAAACTTACATTCTTGCATTTCAAATAAAGATACCAAGAGAATGAAGAAAATTTGATAATAGGAGTATAATAGAAAGTTGCTTAAAATTGCATGCTCTATCTGAATCACAAAAGAAAAAATTTGGGTTCAGTGTCCCTTTAACGCTGCTTTTTTGCAGGTGTTAGGTTTTTTTTCATCCCAAACTGCCACATTGTTTCCTATGGGGGAATCGTGCACGAATACGTTTTGCCAGCTTAAAGCTACCGTAAGCAACGCTGGTATTGAGGGTTGAAGTGGCGGAAAATTCTGTTCAACGCTCCCTTTTTGGAGCCTAACGCAGCCCTTCAGACAACTCTCAATACCAGCGTTGTTTGGAAGCTGCGGTAGGAAAAAAAGCAGCGTTAGCTACGCGGGTCTTTACCGACAAAACTCTAAATCTAGGCCAAAGTATTAAAAAGAGTGTAGCAGAATATGAAGGGTTTAGAATACAGATACAGTGGTGTCAAAGAATGTTAGACTATTTCTATTTTCTTTCAGGTAGATAATTTGTGACAACTGCACCTGATTGCAGTTAAAGGGACAGTTGTCTCCAAAATGTTTATTGTATAAAAAGATAGATACCGCCTTTACTTGCTAAGTTGCTATTACCCAGCTTTGCACAACCAACATTGTTATATTATTATAGTTTATAAACTTTAAGCCTGTTTCTAAGCCCCTATAGACCACCTTAACCTCTAGGCATTTTTATAGCGTTTCACAGCAAGACACTGCTTGTTCATGTGTGCCATATAGCTTACATTGTGCTCACTCCAGTAGAGTTATTTATGAGTCACTACTAATTAGCTAAAATGCAAGTTTGTAAATAGAACTGAGATGAAGGGGCAGTCTGCAGAGGCTTAGATACAAGATAATCACAGAGGTAAAAAGGTAACAGAGTTGGCTGTGCAAAACTAGGGAATGGGCAATAAAGGGATTATCTATCGTTTTAAACGATAATTTTGGAGACTGTCTCTTTAACGGGTGTGTTATACATTAGGGTAATTGTAGGGCAGGGTTGGTGGGTGGGTAAGGTGCAAAGTGTTTGTAGATTTTTTTTAAATAAAGCAAATGTGGGGAGTAGGCTGTTTTAAGTTAATTGAGCTGAGTCATAAATTTAGACAAAGCAGAACCTGTTTAAAGGTTTGAAAATGCAAACCCTTAAAATGTATATTGAATGAACTTTAGAAAAGAAGAGTATTGTAGTGACCTAATAAGTAACTACACAAGAGACAGGGATATCATCATTTTCTTTTTTATTTTGCTTATAATAACCTTAACAATCATCCTCATTCGGGGAAAACACAGTGCAATAAAGTTCATGCAAGCCTATACCAGATAGAGACCCTGATACTTGGCTATACATAAGAACCACATCCAGAAAGAACACAGTAAAGCTAAGGCCATACAGTCCTAGGACATCAGTTTGCAACATTCACACATAAATCAAGTACTTATAAGACCAATTCAACAAATAACACCTCTAACAGTGGATGGTAGTGCAGAAGCTGCACTAATTGGCCATCATGTTAACCCATGAGGATCTATATTTGCTAAAAAAGAGATATTTACATTAGCCATATTGGTTATTGTTATAAATAGAAACCAATTTATAAGTACATAGGAAAAGCTTGGCTTGTGATCGATAACATTAGACCAAGGGGAAACCGAGCAACACCTATTTCAGAGGGCACCCCTAACATATATGAAGGATATGGTGTCATGAAATTAAATTGTGGAGGATCTATGTTCGGTCCCCCTAATCTTAGGTCACAGTGGTACCGCTTAGCAAATGGTTAAATTCAAATGAAATTACAGTGTAGCTACAATGAAAACAAAGTAACAAGTATTATATACATTGGTTAACCGTTGTCATAATATTCTTAATAGACAACATGTCAGGCAATATGATATGTTTCCTCCAAACTTGTAGTACTGTTAATGAGAACCGTCCAGAGTGCAAGTTAAACATGTGCCTGATGGACAAAACGCCATATAATTACGTCTTCAGAGGGGTAGAATTCCTTCCCTGTTGCGGCAAAATCACGATGTCTGTTGAGGCAATCCTCCAAGGCAAAAGACCAGCAATCGTGTATCCAAACAGCTTTGCTAAACCTGTAAACTGCCGACTTTTTTTCCAATTGTTTCGACTTAGTTGCCAACTTGCTTGTTCCAAGACAGAGCAGCCCGCTCTGTGCACGTCACTGCCGACACGCGTTTCACCCCCCACGTGACCACTACGTCATTGGCCTGGCTTTTCTCTCTTTTTATTTATGCAAATTATGACATTTTGGGAAGTCTCCCTAAGTGTGATGCGGGAATCCAGACGTGGACCCGTTGCTCAGTGTGCCTAGAGGGATATGGCTGCACCTCACTGACGAGGCCCACAATAGGCCGAAATGTACGTCTGGGGTTTTGCTGTTTCTCTAGTTCAGAGAAGAATTGCCTGGTATTTCGGGGCTGGACTGTACTGTGAAGTCAGAATCAGACTGATATGCTTCAGGAAAGTTTTTCTCTGTGAGAGGCACATGTTGAGCAAAAAAGAGGCTGCTTCTTGGTTGGTAACTAGCCATAGAACAAGCTTTTATGCTATTGTTCGTTTCCAGGTTGAGCGCTTCTCTCTTTTTATTTATTTGGGTATTATGGCCCTTAACTGTAAATAACTGACTGCTCTATGTCAGACAGTGCTGCTACCATTACACATTTTGCATTAACAGTAACATTAAATGACAATATATAATTTAACACCAATGAATCCTGCATTAATACAATAATTTAAAAGTAATTAGTATGAATAATGTATTAATAAAATAATTTAAAAGTAACTGGAGCCTTTACAGATCAACTGATTCATTAAATACACAAATGTTAACATATCTCTCTTATTTTCTCCAATCTGACATTTTGCACATTTAACCCCTTAACGACAAGTGCCGTACCCTGTCCTGGGCCTCTCTCTGCCGTCATCTCAATAAAAATAGCGAGATTGAGCTATTTCTGCATGCCCCACGAGTGGCCCTCTCTGCAGTGGACAGCGGTTGTGCTGATCATTGGTAGATGGGAAGGTAAGGAGGGAGGTGGGTGGGCGGCCCATCGCTGGAGGGGGCTGGAGGTGGGTTGGAGCGGTGGGACCACTACGCTAGGGAAAAAAAAGTGTAAGAGTGGCAGTGAGTGAAAAGGAGGGAGGGGGAAGCATAGAGAGGGGACTCCTGTAATAAAAAGTGGGGTAGAGGGTGGGAAATCGATCTGGGTGGGGGAGTCGGGGAGGGTAATGAGGGGGGCAGCTACACTACAGAAAAATGTTTTGTTTTTATTTAAAAAAAAAGACTAAAAACTGCAGCAAACTGGGTACTGGCAGACAGTTGCCAGTACCTAAGATGGAGGCCAGTATGTAGAGGGGTAAGGCTTAGAGAGCTGTTTGGGGGGGATCAGGGAGGTTGGGGGGTAAGGAGGGATCCTACACTGCAGAAAATATATTAAAAAAGTATATATAAAAAAGTCTTTTATTTTAGTACTGGCAGACTTTCTGCCAGTACTTAAAGGGATACTGAACCCAATTTTTTTTTTCTTTCATGATTCAGATAGAGCATGCAATTTTAAGCAACTTTCTAATTTACTTCTATTATCAATTTTTCTTCGTTCTCTTGCTATCTTTATTTGAAAAAGAAGGCATCTAAGCTAAAGAGCCAGCAAATGTTGGGTTCAGACCATGGACAGCACTTGTTTATTGGTGCTGTCCAATCAGCAAGGACAACCCAGGTTGTTCACCAAAAATGGGCTGGCATCTAATCTTACATTCATGCTTTTCAAATAAACATACCAAGAGAATGAATAAAATTTTATAATAGGAGTTTATTTAGAAAGTTGCTTAAAATTGCACGCTCTCTCTCTGAATCACGAAATAAAAAATTTGGGTTCAGTATCCCTTTAAGATGGGGGTGACCATGTGGGGTGGGGGAGGGAAGAGAGCTGTTTGAGAGGGATTAGGGAAGGATCAGGGGTGGGATGTGTCAGATGGGAGGGTAATCTATACACTAAAGCTAAAATTAACCCTACAAGCTACCTAATTAACCTCTTCACTGCTGGGCATAATACAAGTGTGGATAGTAGCGGCATTTAGCAGGCCTTCTAATTACCAAGAAGCAATGCCAAAGCCATATATGTCTGCTATTTCTGAATAAAGGGGATCCTAGAGAAGCATTTACAACAATTTGTCCCATGATTGCACAAGCTGTTCATAAATAATTTCAGTGAGAAACCTAAAATTGTAAAAAAGTTAACAATTTTTTTTATTTGATCGCATTTGGCGGTGAAATGGTGGCATAAAATATACCAAAATGGGCCTAGATCAATACTTTGGGTTGTCTACTTAAAAAAATATATATAGTTTTGATAGGTAAATATAAAAAAGGCTCTATTTCTGTTTAAATGTAGTGATGGCAAAAATGCTAAAACTGCTCTGGTCTTTTGGGGAAGTTTTGGTCTGAAATGCAAGGTACTTAAGGGGTTAATAAAGCTGTATATAAAATATCTCTTTCTTTCATGTAATTGGCAAGAGTCCATGAGCTAGTGACGTATGGGATATACATTCCTACCAGGAGGGGCAAAGTTTCCCAAACCTCAAAATGCCTATAAATACACCCCTCACCACACCCACAATTCAGTTTTACAAACTTTGCCTCCTATGGAGGTGGTAAAGTAAGTTTGTGCTTGATTTCTACGTTGATATGCACTTCTCAGCATTTTGAAGCCCGATTCCTCTCAGAGTACAGTGAATGTCAGAGGGATGTGAAGGGAGTATCTCCTATTGAATTCTATGGTTTTCCTTGCGGGAAATCTTTTTCAGAAAATAATAGGTGGTTAAAAAATTACACTTTATTTAACAAATATGCAAAAAAGACATTACCATAGAAAGAATGCTGCAGGCTAAAAGGATGGTATGGGTAAAGTTACTTCCAACCACCTTGAGTGAGAATTAGCTGTGCAGCATCAATCTATAATTAAAAAGATGCTATAAAAGGCTAGTGAGAAGAATGGGACATTCACTACCAACTTCCAAAAATCATCAGCCTTATTGTATAACATCTATATTAAAATTGGGGCTTATCTTTTTCATAGGTTCTCTGTTATCGGTCGTAGAGATTCATCTCCTACCTCCCTTTTCAGATCGACGATATACTCTCATATTCCATTACCTCTACTGATAACCGTTTCAGTACTGGTTTGGCTATCTACTATATGTGGATGGGTGTCTTTCGGTAAGTATGTTTTCATTACTTAAGACACTCTCAGCTATGGTTTGGCACTTTATGTATTAATATAAAGTTCTAAATATATGTATTGTAGTTATTTGCCATGAGTCAGGTTTATGTATATTTCCTTTTGCAGACTATCAGTTTCATATTTGGGAAAAAACATATTTAGGAAAATATTTTTCTTACCTGGGGTATAGTCTTTTTTTCAAATTGACTGCTTTTTCATTAAATTTTCGCGGGCAAAATTAGACTTGCGAGGTCGCAAAATGCCGATGTTAATTGCGTAATTTTTGTTGCGAGAATTTTTTGCTGCGAAGGTACGTCCGGTGACGCAAATTCGTCATTTCTGGAGTCTTAGTTGGTAACGCCGAGTTTCCCTGCACAAGGTTGCGTCTGCAATGACGTGAGTGTGTCATTTCCGGGCTGTTTTTAGCACCAAATAATTTCATTTTGCGTTGTGCGTCATTCTTGGCGCCAAATAATTTAATTATTTAAAAGCCCATTCCTATATGCCTCTTGCCTTTTTTCTATGTCAGAGGGCTATGCTGTTTGCATTTTTCCCATTCCTGAAACTGCCATATAAAGAAATTGATAATTTTTCTTTACATGTTGTTTTTTCTCTTACATTTGCAAGATGTCTTAATCTGATCCTGTCTCAGAAACTGCTGTTGGAACCCCGCTGCCTGATAACAGTTCTACCAAAGCTAAGTGTATCTGTTGTAAATTTGTGGAGATTGTATCTCCAGCTGTGGTATGTAATCGTTGTCATGATAAGCTTTTACATGCAGATAATGTATCCATCAGTAATAGTACAATGCCTGTTGTTCCTTCAACATCTAAAGTACATGATATACCTGTGAATATAAAATATTTTATTGCTGATGCGATTCAGAAGGCTTTGTCTGCTATCCCACCTTCTAATAAATGTAAAAGGTCTTTTAAAACTTCTCATAAAGTTGATGAAATTTCAAATGACCGACAACATACTGAATTATCCTCATCTGATGAGGATCTATCTGATTCAGAAGATCCTTCCTCAGATATTGACACTGACAAATCTACTTACTAATTTAAAATGGAGTATATTTGTTCCTTGTTAAAGGAGGTGTTGATTACATTGGATATTGAGGAAACTAGTCCTCTTGATACTAAAACTAGTAAACGTTTAAATTCTATTTATAAACCTCCTGTGGTTACTCAAGAGGTTTTTCCAGTTCCTGATGCTATTTCTGATATGATTTCTAAGGAATAGAATAGGCCTGGTACTTCTTTTATCCCTTCTTCAAGGTTTAAAAAATTGTATCCTTTGCCAGCAGTTAGTTTCGAGCTTTGTAAAAAGATCCCCAAAGTTTATGGGGCTATTTCTACTCTTGCCAAACGTACTACTATTCCTATGGAAGATGGTAATTCCTTTAAGCACCCTTTAGATAGGAAACTTGAATCTTATCTAAGGAAAGCTTATTTATATTCTGGCTATCTTCTCAGGCCTGCTATTTCTATGGCTGATGTTGCAGCTGCATCAACTTTTTGGTTGGAAAGTTTAGCGCAACAGGATATGGATCCTGATTTGTCTAGCATTGTTCGTTTGCTTCAACATGCTAATCATTTTATCTGTGATGCCATTTTTGATATCATCAAAATTAATGTTAAATCAATGTCTTTAGCTATTTTAGCTAGAAGGGCTTTGTGGCTCAAATATTGGAATGCTGCCATTGTAGCTAAGTCTAGATTACTATCTCTTTCTTTCCAAGGTAATAATTTATTTGGTTCTCAGCTGGATTCAATTATTTCAACTGCCACTGGGGGAAGGGAGTTTTTTGCCTCAGGATAAAAGACCTAAGAGTAAATCTAAAGCTTCTAACCATTTTCATTCAATTTCAACAAAATAAGGAACAGAAACCTAATCCTCCCCCCAAAGAATCTGGTTCCAATTGGAAACCTTCTTCAAGTTGGAGTAAATCCAAACCATTTAAGAAACCAAAGCCAGCCCCCAAGTCTGCATGAAGGTGCGGCACTCATTCCAGCTCAGCTGGTATGGGGCAGATTAAGATTCTTCCAAAACTTTTGGGCAGATTCTGTCCAAAATCAATGGATTCAGAGTATTGTCTCCCAAGGGTACCGAATAGGATTCATAGTAAGACTTGTATATTTTTCTAATCATGATTTTATAATTTATTCTAATCATGATTTTATAACTCCACACTCCTGTGAGAAGATTTTTTCTCTCACGCATCCCAGCAAATCCAGTAAAGGCTCAGGCTTTTCTGAAGTTTGTTTCAGACCTGGAGCTTTCAGGGGTAATCATACCAGTTCTATTTCAGGAACAGGGTCTAAGGTTTTATTCAAATCTATTCATTGTCCCAACGAAAGAAAATTAATTCAGGCCAGTTCTGGATCTGAAAATTTTGAATCGTTTTGTAAGAGTGCCAACTTTCAAAATGGTGACTATAAGGACTATTCTGCCTTTTGTTCAGCAAGGGCATTATATGTCCACGATAGACGTACAGGATGCATACCTTCATATTCCGATTCATCCAGACCACTATCAGTTTCTGAGATTCTCTTTTCTAGACAAGCATTACCAATTTGTCGCTCTTCCATTTGGCCTAGCGACAGCTCCAAGAATCTTTTCAAAGGTTCTCAGTGTCCTACTCTCTGTAATCAGAGAACAGGGTATTGCAGTGTTTCTTTATTTGGATGATATCTTGGTACTAGCTCAGTCTTTACATTCTGCAGAATCTCACACAAATCAACTAGTGTTGTTTCTTCAAAGACATGGTTGGAGGATCAATTTACCAAAAAGTTCCTTGATTCCTCAGACAAGGGTCACCTTTTTAGGTTTCCAGATAGATTCAGTGTCCATGACTCTGTCTCTAACAGACTAGAGATGATTAAAATTGGTTTCAGCTCGTTGGAACCTTCAGTCTCAATCATTACCTTCAGTAGCTATGTGCATGGAAGTTTTAGGTCTCATGACTGCAGCATGGGAAGCGATCCCCTTTGCTCGTTTTCATATGAGACATCTTCAGCTTTATATGCTGAATCAATGGTGCAGGGATTATACAAAGATAACACAATTAATATCCTTAAATCCCAATGTTCGACTATCTCTGACTTGGTGGTTAGATCACCATCGTATAGTTCAAGGGGCCTCTTTTGTTCATCCAACCTAGACTGTGATCACAACAGATGCAAGTCTTTCAGATTGGGGAACTGTCTGGGGATCTCTGACAGCACAAGGGGTTTGGAAATCTCAAGAGGCAAGGTTACCAATAAATATTTTAGAACTCCGTGCTATTTTCAGGGCTCTTCAGGTTTGGCCTCTGTTGAAGATAGAACCGTTTATTTGTTTTCAATATCACAACTGTGGCATATGTCAATAATCAGGGTGGGACTCACAGTCCCCAAGCTATGAAAGAAGTATCTCGGATACTTGCTTGGACAGAATCCAGCTCCTGTCAAATTTCTGCGGTTCATATCCCAGGTGTAGACAATTGGGAAGCGGATTATCTCATCCGTCAGACTTTACATCCAGGGGAGTGCTCTCTCCATCCAGATCTGTATTCTCAGATTGTTCAGATGTGGGGTCTTCCAGAAATAGATCTGATGGCTTCCCGTCTAAACAAGAAACTTCCCGGGTACCTGTCCAGGTCCAAGGATCCTCAGGCAGAGGCGGTGGATGCGTTAGCAGTTCTTTGGTGTTACCAACCTTCTTATATTTTCCCGCCTCTAGTTCTTCTTCCAAGAATGATCTCCAAGATCATCATGGAACAATTTTTTGTGTTGCTGGTAGCTCCAGCATATCCTCACAGGTTTTGGTATGTGGATCTTTTTCGGATGTCCAGTTGCCAACCTTGGACACTTCCTTTAAGACCAGACCTTCTGTCTCAAGGTCTGTTTTTCCATCAGGATCCAAATCATTAAATTTGAAGGTATGGAAATTGAACGCCTAGTGCTTAGTCATAGAGGTTTCTCTGACTTAGTGATTAATACTATGTTACAGGCTCGTAAATCTGTTTCTAGGAAGATTTATTATCGAGTTTGGAAGACTTATATTTCATGGTGTTCTTCTCATAAATTTTCCTGGCATTCTTTTAGAATTCATAGAATTTTACAGTTTCTTCAGGATGGTTTGGATAAAGGTTTGTCTGCAAGTTCCTTGAAGGGACAAATCTCTGCTCTTTCTGTTTTATTTCACAGAAAGATTGCTAAGCTTCCTGATATTCATTGTTTTTGACAGGCTTTGGTCTGTATCAAGCCTGTCATTAAATCAATTTCTCCTCCTTGGAGTCTTAATTTGGTTTTGAAGGCTTTACAGGCTCCTCTGTTTGAGCCTATGCATTTTTTGGACATTAAACTACTTTCTTGGAAAGTGTTGTTCCTTTTGGCCATCTCTTCTGCTAGAAGAATTTCCTAATTATCTGCTCTTTCTTGTGAATCTCCTTTTCTGATTTTCCATCCGGATAAGGCAGTTTTGCGGACTTCATTTAAATTTCTACCTAAGGTTGTGAATTCTAACAACATTAATAGCGAAATTGTTGTTCCTTTGTGTCCTAATTCTTTGGAGAGATCCTTACATTCTTTGGATGTTGTAAGAGCTTTGAATTATTATGTTGAAGCTACTAAAGATTTCAGGAAGACTTCTAGTCTATTTGTTATTTTTTCTGGTTCTAGGAAAGGTCAGAAGGCTTCAGCCATTTCCTTAGCATCTTGGTTAAAGCTTTTGATTCATCAGGCTTATTTGGAGTCGGGTCAGGCCCCGCCTCAGAGAATTACAGCTCATTCTACTAGATCAGTCTCCACTTTGTGGGCTTTTAAGAATGAAGCTTCAGTTGATCAGATTTGCAAAGCAGCAACTTGCTCTTCTTTGCATACATTTACTAAATTCTACCGTTTTGATGTATTTGCTTCTTCGGAAGCAGTTTTTGGTAGAAAAGTTTTCAGGCAGCTGATTCCTCTGCTTATGTTTAAGTTTTTTTCTTTTCATTTATGAGAATAATCTTACATTTTAGGTTGTGGATTAATTTTTTCAGCGGAAAATGGCTGTTATTATTTTTATCCCTCCCTCTCTAGTGACTCTTCTGTGGAGTTCCACATCTTTGGTATTACTATCCCATACGTCACTAGCTCATGGACTCTTGCCAATTACATGAAAGAAAACATAATTTATGTAAGAACTTACCTGATAAATTCATTTCTTTCTTATTGGCAAGAGTCCATGAGACCCACCCTTTTTGTGGTGGTTATGATTTTATACAAAAATTATTTCCAAATTCCTTTTTTGATGCTTTTTACTCCTTTCTTTATCACCCCAGTACTTGGTTATTCGTTAAAATGAATTGTGGGTGTGGTGAGGAGTGTATTTATAGGCATTTTGAGGTTCGGAAAACTTTGCCCCTCCTGGTAGGATTGTATATCCCATACATCACTAGCTCATGGACTCTTGCCAATATGAAAGAAATGAATTTATCAGGTAAGTTCTTACATAAATTATGTTTTTATACCTTAAGTGTTTTGTGTGGTATTTCCATAGGCATACCTGTTAAAACAGGAAAGAATAAGGAGAATGGATGTACACTTCACAGAATCCTCAATTGTTATGAGGTAAAACAGAAACCGCCTCATTGCTTCACTCATGATCTCCCACAATCCTTCAGAATGTCCCTGTCAAAATAAGAGTCCCATGCTCTCACAACAGAGAGTTGCATTTTCATAGTAAATGATTACAAGCACCATATAAAACAAATAAAATTAAACAAACATCTTTCAATGCCAATATGAAACATGAAAATTGCATAAAACATTATACAATTGTGTACATACATTTTATGTGTCACATTTACCTAATCCAAAAGTAACAAAAACACAGCACAATAATTTAAATCTAAAATCTGTCAAACGTTAATATCAAATACTGCTAATTTTAGATCATATAAAATATATATATATATATAGTACAAACATTAAATATATAATGAAAACATTTATGTTTCCAAAGGGAGCTTTTGCATTTTTAAACCTTTTGTAATGGTCATTAACCTTGGCTTATCTCTAATAATTTGTTTTTGGTTGAGGACATTTCTTTTAGTCTTAAACTCTTTCTTTTTCTAAATATGTGCCTTTTAATCCTGTACTGACATTTACAGCTCTTAACAAAACATCCAGTGCCTTTGATATTTATTTAGAAAATATCCCCAAGCATTAAGCAGATTATTCTATTACTCAAGTGTGATGACCTGGAAGATCCCATGCTGGCTGCATCCTCTCACCTCAACATTATTTAGACAGCTTGAAGAGCAGAAAATATTTGAGTAATACAGATTCAAGGCACTCAAGGAATGCATCTCTTCATGGAAAATGTCAGACATAAAGTGGAATTGTCATATTTGGGGCTCTGTGTTTTCCAATTTTTTTTAAATGCCTAGAAATTGCAACAGCTATTTTTATTCTAAAATAAAATGTATGGACAAATGTACTATTTTATATAAATAATAGTATATTAAAGGGACATTAAAATGATTTGAAAAAGTGCTTATTTAGTTAGTGTAGTGTAGCTCAGGGGCGAAACTACAGGGGGCGCAGAGGTCGCAGGTGCGACTGGGCCCCTGAGGGTGGGGGCCCAGCTTAAAAAAAAAATAATAAATAAAAAAAAAATTTTTAATAAAAAATGTTAACCTACCACTGCCTGCACTGATATCATCTGAATGTGACATGACTACAGGGGTTAGTGTTTCTGTTATACCCATTGGTGTTTATGTGTGTGTGTATGGTGTGTGTGTGTGTGTGTATGTATGTGACTGTGTGTGTATTTATGCATGTATGTGTGTTTATGTATGTGACTGTGTGTGTATTTAGGCATGTATGTGTGTTTGTGTGTGTGTGTGTATGTATGTGACTGTGTGTGTATTTAGGCATGTATGTGTGTTTGTGTGTGTGTGTGTATGTATGTGACTGTGTGTGTATTTAGGCATGTATGTGTGTTTGTGTGTGTGTGTGTATGTATGTGACTGTGTGTGTATTTAGGCATGTATGTGTGTTTGTGTGTGTGTGTGTATGTATGTGACTGTGTGTGTATTTATGCATGTATGTGTGTTTGTGTGTGTGTGTGTATGTATGTGACTGTGTGTGTATTTATGCATGTATGTGTGTGTGTGTGTATGTATGTGACTGTGTGTGTATTTATGCATGTATGTGTGTGTGTGTGTGTATGTTTGTGGAACCAGAAAATTACAGACCTTGTTACTACAGCATGGGGGGGGGGGGCAGGGGGTAAACAGTGTCACTATACAGTACCACTATATACAGTATGGGGGGGTGGACCATGTCACTGACTACTATGGTCACTTTATAAAGTACTGGGCAGGTAAGGTCAGGCCAGCCATCTCACCGGCAGATTACAGACTGTGTCACTAACTTACTATATACAGTACTGGTGGGTTAAACAGTGTCACTATATACAGTAATAGGTGGTCAGACCATCTCACAGACTGTGGGCACAGGCTACCTCCTTTTGCAGACATGTAATCTGATTCACATTTTTTTCTGTGTTAAATGTAAAAAAAAAAAAAAATATATGTATTAAACTCACCTTTTTTTGGAGGGGGAGGGGTGGTGGGGGGCCCCTTCTTAGATTCTTGCACCTGGGCCCTGTGGTTTCTAGTTACGCCTCTGGTGTAGCTACTAGCTATAGGAAGGGAAGGTAGCTGCCATGATGAAATCTTGACTTCTCAGTTTGCTTCCTATCACCCTGATGTTTGCAGCAAAGTAAATAAATGTGTTCAGAGCACCTCAAATGGGCTAGGTGTTGTACAATGTGTGGAGTGTGTATTTAGAAATATTTTAATTGTAAATCTAGTACTTTACACAAGAATAAAACATGCCACGGTGGGTACAGTTGTAATAAATGACACTAAAAACAATAAGATGTGGATCCACTGTTGTACAAATTAAATATTGAATATATCTATATAAAAACACTGAAAATAAAATGATGCAGAGGCAATAATAATAGTAGCACCAATAAAAATATGAGAAAGTTAAAATTCCAAACAATGTCTGAAAGAAATCAATCCAATGTGTGGATCAAAAAATACAGTAAATCAAATGAATGGATTGCTGATATCGACTAGGAGGAGGATACCGTAGAGAGATATTGTGTACCAGTGTTGGTGGTGATAATGTGTATAAAAAAGGGAGTGAAAAATTATCCTTAGTGATTGCAAATATAAAGAAAACAGACAGTGTCAACTTGCTTATTCAAAAGTGATGTGAAAAATTGAAAAAATTACAAAGGAAAAAATAAAAAAATGCTGCTCAAAAAAATGAAAAAAAAAGTACAAAGTCAGTGATAAAAAAAAAAGGAAAAAAGAGAACAAAGTCAGCGATTGTAATCCAAGAAACAAAATCCTAAAAAAGGCTAAATGTGAAGATCCAAATAAAAGTCAAAAGTTAATAATGTGTAGAAAAGGAAACCTTATTTTTCTAGTGGTGACTCTGAGAGTCCATCTGAGGTTCCTGATAGTAGAGGATGAAAGTCCTCTACTAAGCATAGGCAAAATAACTGTACTTGAGCTAGGGCAGGTGTCTCCTAATAAAAGGGAAAGCTCCTCCTTTTCCTTCCTGTAGAGTACTCAGCCCCCATGTGGGGCTGTGACAGGAAGTAATGGGAAAGGGAAAATACTTTTAAAATAATTAAAGGGACACTGAACCCAATTTTTTTCTTTTGTGATTCAGATAGAGCATGCAATTTTAAACAACTTTCTAATTTACTCCTATTATCAATTTTTCTTCGTTCTCTTGCTTTCTTTATTAGAAAAAGAAGGCATCTAAGCTATTTTTTTGGTTCAGAACCATGGAAAGCACTTGTTTATTGGTAGGTGAATTTACCCACCAATCAGCAAGAACACAGTGTGTTCACCAAAAATGGGCCGGCATCTAAACTTACATTCTTGCATTTCAAATAAAGATACCAAGAGAATGAAAAGAATTTGATAATATGAGTAAATTAGAAAGTTGCTTAAAATTGCATGCTCTATCTGAATCACGATAGAATTGGGTTCAGTGTCCCTTTAATAATACACATTACAATGATATCTATTAAGTGTAACCCACTGTTTATTTTTTTTTTTATTACAACACTAAAATATGCTGTTTTATATCCCTTTAAACACTATGGGCAAGATTACAAGTCGCACAGCAAATCTGTTTTTTTAAATTTCGAAAACACTTCGCGCGTTATGGCTTTTCCGCATTTGGGGTTGCACAGGTATTACAAGTTGCAAAATAACTTATTTTTTGTGCGCGTTAACCTGCGTAATCCATAAAGCCAGATTGCGTGCACGCTTAAGTATTTTCCCATAGATGTCAATTGAGAAGACAAGTAGAAAAAAAACAAAAACAAAACCCTAATGCATTCTCCCCGAAAAGTGTACATAAAAATGCAAATATTTCCTATTGCAAGAATGTTTTCGTAACGGAATATGTTCTATTTATTTCTAAATAAATATTTCTCTATATATGTGATGAATATATATATGTCTAGATGTCACAAGATCTATATGTGAATATGTCTTTGAAAATCCCTCTGAGATATTGTTTATTGTGCATAAGATTGTAATGTGAATTTTTTTCATTATCTCCATAGTTAAACATGTCATGTACATATAAATTCATGTTTCTCTATGTATGTGTATGTAAGTCAATGTAAAATCCCTGCATCTGCTTTTTTTTTTCCTAACACTGAGATCTCGTATCTTTTAGCCCTTGTGTGCAATATATCTTTTAAATATTTTTTATTAGACAGTGTTAACATGAGTGTAACTGTACTTTGTAATGTATTTTTGAAGTGTTTTGTGAAACTTTTATGTTGCAAAAAACGGTTAACTACAGCTCTTTGAGCACAGAAAGAATTGGAGCGCCACCAGGATGAAGATGGAGCGCCACCTATCATCATCTGTGAGTACCAATTTTGGAGTTAGACTTTTTAGACTTAGGTTTTGTTTAAATTTTTGGGGTGGTATTTTATTTTTAGATTAGGATTTTTTTTTTTATTTGGGCAGAAAAAAAACTGAATGCCCTTTTAAGGGCAATGCCCATCCAAATGCCCTTTTGGGGCAATGGGTAGTTTAGGTTTTTTTAGGTTGGCTTTTTTATTTTAAGGGGTGAGGGGTTGTAATGTTAGGGGTTATTTTATTGTATTTTTTATGTAAAAGAGCTGTTTGCTTTAGGGCAATACCCTACAAAAGGCCATTTTAAGGGCTATTGGTAATTTATTTTTAGAATTGGGCTTTTTTATTTTGAGGTGTTTTTTTAAGGGGTATTAGAATAGGAATAATTTTTTTTTTCAAATATATATTTTTATTGTTTTCAAACATAATTATGAAAAAGAAACAGAAACAGAAATACATCTTATACAGTGTACATATGCACCTACAGGTAGGTGTTGACAGCAAATACATTTAAATCAGCAATAACACTTAAAATCACATTACTTGCTAACATTGTGGATTGTTACCAGTTATATCAGTCTTCCAAACTGGATCAACAACAAACGTAACAGAAACAATAAAATAATAGGCAGTTGACCTTTTAATTTTGATGTTAATTTTAATTTTAATTTTGAGTCAGAACATTTATGTTGGGTTCATGCGCCTTGCTCCCAGAGGAATATCACGTCAGCAATAAAGTTAAGTTTACCTACATTCGTATAATATATTTTTTCAAGTTCAAGTACATGTTTCACCTCTCTAACCCACATTCCATATGTTGGTATTTCTGCTTTTTTCCAAAATCTTGGTATAAGGCGCCTAGCGCAGTTAAGCATAACATGTAACAGTTTTTTCCGATACAAACAGGCCACGACTGGAAAGTTATTTAATAGAATCAGGCTAGGAGAAAGATCCAAGGACTCACCTAATATATTGCTAACTTGTGTGTTTATACTGTGCCAATATGGTTTAATATGGGGGCACTTCCACCATATATGAGAAAGCGTACCGACTTCTCCACAGTGTCTCCAACACAGGGGAGACGAGTTGGGGAAAATACTGTGTATCCTGTGCGGGGTAAGGTACCACCTAGAAAGTAGCTTATAATTTGTTTCTACCAGAGTTAATGATGGGGACGACTTTTTGGTTTCAGTGAAAATACGCTCCCATTGTTCGTCTGTCAACGTTATATCTAACTCCCTCTCCCACTTGGTGATATATGCAGGCCTCTTAATGGGAAAGGATCCTCTTAGTAGCTTATAAATTATAGAGATATGTGCTTTAGCCGTGGAGGGGGTTACGCATAATGTTTCAAATGGGGTTAGTGCTCTTACCAAGTTTGGTCTGTGTGGGCTAGAAAAAATGGCATGTCTAGCCTGCAGGTATGGAAACCATGATTGGAACGGGGAGCCTATTAATTGGGCTACCTCAGCTTGCGGGCGCATTAAGCCGTTATGTATCAGCATGTGTGTTGGTACATTGGAGGGGGCTCCTGCAATACGCGGTATCTGAATGGTATGGTTTTGTAGCAGCAGGGGGTTGTTGAGCAATGGGGTAAGAGGAGAGACTGGTGTTGATATTAACCTATCTTCTACCAGGGATTTGTCCCATGTACGCAACGTGGCAATTGTATAGAAATTACTCCCCATACCGGGGGACCTCATTTTTTGTGGGATCCAGCACTGTTCTCCCAAGTCCATCCCCCCCGCTAGAAAGGATTCTATCTGCACCCAGGGTTTGCTCGTCAGTGAGTGTTTCCAGGCAACTATGCGTGCCAGGTGGGTCGCCTTATAATAGTTAACCAGGTTGGGGGACCCGAGACCCCCATCTACTCTATTAAGAAACAAAGTGTTCCTGTTTACTCTGGGCCTTTTATGTGACCAAATAAATCGGTCAAACTTCCTCTGTTGTTTCAGCAGGTAATGTATGGGAAGATCTAGGGGAAGGACTTGAAATAGATAAAGGAATTTGGGAAGGATGTTCATTTTTAATGCATTAATGCGTCCCAGCCATGAAAGATGGCCTTGTTTGTGCCAGGACTCTAGTGACTTATCGGTTTCTATTTGAAGTGGGACATAATTAAGATTAAATAATTCTGTATGAGTAGGAGAGATATCAATTCCTAAATACTTAATTTTTGAGGTTAGTTGAAAAGAGGTGTGGGTTTTAATGTAGTATGTGTCTTCTGCATTTAAATGTACTGGGAGTATCATTGACTTTTCCATATTTATTGAAAAGTTGGAGACGGTTCTATACTCCTCCAGCTCTTCCAAGAGGGCTGTAAGGGACGTACAAGGGTAGCTCAGTGTGAATATGATATCGTCCGCATATAACAGACATTTCTGATGGATCTCTCCAAAAGAGACACCCCGTATAAGAGGGTTATTCCTTATTCTGGTGGCCAGCGCCTCCACCACTAGGGCAAATAACAAGGGCGAAAGGGGGCATCCCTGCCGCGTGCCATTATTTATCATAATCTTTTGTGAAAGGGTGTTGTTTGCGTTAACATATGCTGAGGGGTTACTATATAGGGCTTTAATACGTGAGATCATTACTTGGGAGAATCCAAACCTTGACAGAGCGGACCAGAGAAAGTCCCAGTCCACCCTGTCAAAGGCCTTCTCGGCATCTGTGGAGAGTAAGACTAGGGGCGAGTTGGAGTTTGTAGCAGAATATAGGGTATGTAAGACTCGAATAGTGTTCTCCTTAGCTTCTCTACCCGGGATAAAGCCCACTTGATCGGCATGTACTAGGGACGGTAAATATTTACTGATTCTCACTGCCAATAGCTTTGCATATAACTTGATATCTACATTTATTAGGGATATAGGGCGGTAGTTAGTGACCTTATCTGGGGGTTTACCTGGTTTGGGGATTACGGAGATTGTAGCTTCCAGAAGCGTGGGTGGTAGGTGTGTACATTGGTCAAAGGAGTTATACATTTCTAGCAAATGGGGGCCCAGAAGGGATTTGAAAAGGTGGTAATATTTGGGAGTGAAGCCATCTGGGCCGGGGGCTTTGCCCTGCGGGAGATCTTTTATAGCTAACGAAACCTCCTGTATTGAAAATTGTGCGTCTAGTGCTGCTCTATCTGAGTCTGATAATGTTAGAAGCAGAGTCTTTTCTAAGTATGTATTTATACTATTGCGTTTATTTTCCAAGTATGTGTTCGGGAGGTTATATAATGAGGTATAGTATGCTGCAAATTGATCAACAATTGCTGCGTTATCGGTGTGGGCGACACCCTTGGAGTCTATAATTTTAGGTATGTAGGTTTTGTATCTTTTCTTCTTCAAAGATCTCGCCAATAAACGCCCCGCTTTATTGTTTTCGAATAAAAAATTTGGATTTGGATGTGAGCGCCCTCATATGCGCATTCTTAATTAAGTAATGATTTAAATCTTCCCTAGCCTGTTGTGATTTCTGCAGCAATAGCGTTGATCTAGGGTTACTCTTTAGTGCATCTTCGCAGGCTTTAAACTCATTTGATAGAGATTCAAACAAAGCTGAGCGTTGCCTGCGTTGTCTGTGTGTGTGACCCATTATCACCCCCCTTATGTAACATTTATATGCCTCCCAGTTATTAATAGCTGAGGTAGCAGTGGGATTATTAAATTAGAAGAATTCTGAAGTTTTTTCGGCTAGATCAGTGGTTATCAAGGGGTCTAATAAGATTTGGTCGTTTAATTTCCAACAGTGTTGGTGTCGCGGTTTAGCGGACCATGAAAACGTGGAACAGACCATGCTATGGTCTGACCAGGAGGTGTGATAGAGCCTCGAGTCTATAAGTGAAGTAAGTAACTGCTGTTCACAAAAAATATAATCAAGGCGGGTATAGGCGCGCTGGGGATTTGAGAAAAAAGTGAAGTCTCTGGTATTTGGATGAGTGGTTCTCCAAGTGTCAAAGAGAGGGAGAGTGCTTATTGCTCTCCAGTTGGATTTGATCTGGGAGTTCCTAATATAAGACCTGCCCAAGGATGTGTCTAACATGGGATTAACAGGGAAATTTAGGTCTCCACTGAGGAGTATTGGGCCTTTTGAAATGTCTATAATGTGGTTTATTACTGTGTGAAAAAAGGAGGGTTTGGGGCAGTTGGGAGCATATACGTTCACTAGAGTAATGGGCCTACCAAAGTACAATCCCACTATAATTAAGAAGCGACCCTCCCTGTCGGAGTGTTTGTGTAATAATTCAAAGGAGGAACCTTTTCTGAATGATATACAGACTCCGTTATGCCTTGTCGGGCCTGAACCTAAAAAGTGCTGGTCATAATAGAGCTTTGATAGGGTGGGTTCATTGTTTTTTTTTTTAAATGGGTCTCTTGTATCATTATAATATCAATGTTTTTTTTGTAAAAATCATGGAAGGCAATTGAGCGTTTCTGTGGGGAGAGAAAACCTTTAACATTTTGTGTAGAGAGTTTAAACTGGCTAGGCTGGAGATGTTCTGACATAGTGTAGTGACTTTTAATCTGCTAACAGCAAGTAACCTTAGCGGTCTATTACAATGCGTTATATCCTGAAAACTGAGAAGAGAAAAAAAAAAAAAAGGGAAGAACAACAACAATTCAACAAATTAATTGCAACAAGCAAAAATGAGATACCTTTAAACAGTATTTTTGACCAAATAGCAACAATAATTATTTGGTTCCAAATGTGCAGGATAGGACAGAAGAAAAAGCCAGAGGGGGAAGGTGAAGGGGGGGGGTGGGAGAATCTGTACAGGTAGGTTGTGTAGGAGAAGGTAAAGGCTAAAGTGAGGTAAGAACTAGAGAGAAAGGAAAAAAGGAGGAAATATGTGGCCCGACGGGGCCCCCTCGGGTAACTAGAGGCAGTTGTACCGAGACCTGTTGATACTTTAAACAGTACATAATATCATTTTTAGAGAGTGTCTATTTTTCGTGGCTGAGGGTGGACTGTAGCATTCAGAGTCTGTGTGGTCAGGCAATAAATACCACCAGTTAGGAGATGTATAAAGTCATATACTCACGACCCCCAATGATCAGGTTCAGCTGGTCATCTTTTCTGCAAGAGTTCCTGTGTTGTCAATACAGGGCTTTTTAATGCGCTGCTTGCTGATGACTTCAGACCAAAGTCTTCTCTGAGGTCTTGGCGGGAGTGTAGCAAGTTTAGATGATGGAGGCAACGTTGACTCAGGAGCCGGTATGTCCAAAAGTTGGCAAAAGTCAGCAATATCCCCAGGGGAAGAACATTCATAACGCCTTCCATTCTTTATGATTTGTATCGATACAGGGAATCCCCATCTATAAGGAATTTTGAGAGATCGTAGATGGGAGGTGAAGTGAGCAAATTCCTTCCTGAGCAGAAGTGTTCTAGTAGAGAGATCTTGATAGATTTGAATTTTCGCGCCCATAAATGAGAAAGTGGGCTGAGTGCGTGCCATCTGATATATTTTTTCTCTGTCTCTGTAACTTGAAAAGCACACAATTATATCCCTTGGAGGTTGATTATCACTGGGTTTGGGCCGTAGGGACCTGTGGGCTCTCTCAATTGGGATTAAATCGATTACTCTTTGATCTGAAATAGCCAATGATTGAAATAAATTTTGTAAGTGTTCCGTTATGTCTTCATTCTTTATTGACTCTGGGACTCCTCGTATGCGGAGATTATTTCTCCGTGTCCTATTTTCTATATCGTCTATCTTATTTTCTAAATCCACTATCTGAGATTGTTGGTCTCCCATGGTGTGTGACATGTCCGATATTTCTTTGATAATTTCATCTCTGTTTCCTTCTAAAGTTTCAACTCTATGGCCCAGCTCATTAATATCTTTTTTCAGCTCAGCACACTCAGTTTTGATGCAGGATTTAACCTGGTTAATAAGAGCCTCCATTGCCTTTAGTGTGACTGGGCCATCTTCAGAATGCTGATGACAGCCACAGGGAGATACTGTGGTATGCATAGTGTCAGGGTTATCTGATATTTCATCATCTTCACTGTCTATCTGAGGTTGGTCTGTCTTCTTCTTTCTGTTCTCTGTGCTTTTAAAAAAGGCATTGATAGAGCCAGACCCCATGCTGGATTTTAAGTTCTTTTCAGTTTTAGTGACTCTGCGTTGCGCCATGTCGGCTATCATGCAGGGAATTCTAAGCGTGTATAGTTGCTTAATGAAGCAGTTTGCCCACGCTGCAGAAATTGTGAAAAACAATGGGGGATGTGTAGTCAGTGGCAATATGTAAATATAGAAATGGGCCCAGCACTCACCATCCAATTAAGGGTGCACGCTACAGGGGTTTCTGCACTAACCCCCAGAAGTAGACAATGTTGTGGAAAAGAGCAGCAGCACCACACTTTATAAACTTTTAACTGCTTTTAATGATGAAACATGCAGGAAAGCAACAACGTTTCGGTCATCAACTGACCTTAATCATGTTGTATACAGAAGTAGCTAAACACACTGCTTAAATAGCTATATGGGGAGGGGTCACAGATACCTGTGTGGGTGTACACCCATATAGTTAACCTAGTGGATAGAGATACTTCATTCTAAACTTCTATAGTGACCTATAAGACAAAACATAAATATGTATATATTATAAAAACATCAATTTACAATAATTAAACATTGCAAACAGAAAATATTGCAGCACCAATAAATGTACATAATCACCACATTTATACCAATATATCCAGATAGCATACCAATATAGTATATTCACAATGTTACTTGCCAGTCTATTTCCTTATTCATTCCTAGAGGGGCAAGAGCTTGTAATGTATAAATCCAGAATGTCTCTCTGCTTTTGAGTATGGATTGTCTATCACCACCTCTCCTAGGCCTCTTGATCTGTTCTATGACCTGGAACCTGAGTTGGGAGATGGTATGTCCTGCCTGCAAGAAATGGTTAGAGACTGGAGCGTCCCTATTCCAACATCTTATATTGGATTTGTGTTCTACAATTCTGTCCCTTACCCTACGTGTGGACTCACCTATATAAATCTTTGAGCATGGACACTTGATTAAATAAATCACATACTCTGAGTTACATGTAAAGTAACCAGGGATTTTAAATTTCTTGCCGGTCAGGGGATGCAAGAAACAGTTACCTCTAATTACATTATTGCAATTGCAACACCCTAAGCATGGGAAGCAGCCTAATTTTGGTGTAGATATATATGTTTGTATCTGTTTCTTACCTGGGCCTAAATCTGCTCTTACTAATTTGTCCCTTAGGTTTTGACCCCTTCTATAGGCTGGCATAGGTGGTAATTCAAAATCTTTGATTTGAGGGTTAAGGTCTTTAATAACAGACCAGTGTTTCCTGATAATATTGTTAATATTTTTACTAAGGGGGTTGAATTGTGAGACAAAAACCATACGCTTATTGTCTTTCTTCTGCTTTACATTGCCTCTCAGGATAGAATGTCTAGGAATTTCACTGACTTCTTCTATCTGTTTCTGGATGAGTTGTTTGGGAAAACCTCTCTCAATAAACAGTTTACCCATTTCTAGTAATCTGGTATGGGCTGTGTTGTCATCTGAGACTATTCTCTTGACCCTGAGGAGTTGGCTCCTAGGAAGGCTACTGATCAAATGTGGGGGATGGGCACTTTCGTACCTTAGGAGACTATTTCTGTCACTCTCTTTCCTATATAGGTCAATTTTTAATGTCCTCCCATCTTTGATTACCTTAGTGTCTAGGAAAGCCACTGACTCCTCACTGAAGGTCAACTTAAACTTAATGTGTCTAGTGGATACATTTAAATCAGCTACAAATTTCTGCATTTCTTAGTAAAAATATTAACAATATTATCAGGAAACACTGGTCTGTTATTAAAGACCTTAACCCTCAAATCAAAGATTTTGAATTACCACCTATGCCAGCCTATAGAAGGGGTCAAAACCTAAGGGACAAATTAGTAAGAGCAGATTTAGGCCCAGGTAAGAAACAGATACAAACATATATATCTACACCAAAATTAGGCTGCTTCCCATGCTTAGGGTGTTGCAATTGCAATAATGTAATTAGAGGTAACTGTTTCTTGCATCCCCTGACCGGCAAGAAATTTAAAATCCCTGGTTACTTTACATGTAACTCAGAGTATGTGATTTATTTAATCAAGTGTCCATGCTCAAAGATTTATATAGGTGAGTCCACACGTAGGGTAAGGGACAGAATTGTAGAACACAAATCCAATATAAGATGTGGGAATAGGGACGCTCCAGTCTCTAACCATTTCTTGCAGGCAGGACATACCATCTCCCAACTCAGGTTCCAGGTCATAGAACAGATCAAGAGGCCTAGGAGAGGTGGTGATAGACAATCCATACTCAAAAGCAGAGAGACATTCTGGATTTATACATTACAAGCTCTTGCCCCTCTAGGAATGAATAAGGAAATAGACTGGCAAGTAACATTGTGAATATACTATATTGGTATGCTATCTGGATATATTGGTATAAATGTGGTGATTATGTACATTTATTGGTGCTGCAATATTTTCTGTTTGCAATGTTTAATTATTGTAAATTGATGTTTTTATAATATATACATATTTATGTTTTGTCTTATAGGTCACTATAGAAGTTTAGAATGAAGTATCTCTATCCACTAGGTTAACTATATGGGTGTACACCCACACAGGTATCTGTGACCCCTCCCCATATAGCTATTTAAGCAGTGTGTTTAGCTACTTCTGTATACAACATGATTAAGGTCAGTTGATGACCGAAACGTCGTTGCTTTCCTGCATGTTTCATCATTAAAAGCAGTTAAAAGTTTATAAAGTGTGGTGCTGCTGCTCTTTTCCACAACATAGTCAGTGGCAATCCCCGTGTGAGGGGGTTAACCAGTGCTCTGTAGGGTGTCTCACATCAATTTCAGTTGCCCCCCTGATTCAGTGATATATTTGCTAGAAAAAAAGCCTGGGGCCTCGTGTATTTAATCCCTGCTTATGGCATAGTATGTCAGATGTGTGTCATTGTGACTTTTAAAAAGTATGTTCCAAACTTCATAATGATACAGTCTCTTACCGGACCATCCTGTATAATGTTCATAGGGCCTCCATTTTTAGACAAGCAAGTACCCTTTACGGTTGTCAATTGTTGTGCGCCAGCACGTCCCAAACTCTAGGTCCCGGCTTTAGGCGCGGCCTACACCGCGAAAGTAATAACGGTCGTTTCTCTCCAAATGGAGTCTCCGGGGTTATAGTATGACCCTCCTTAGTTGTTTAGAGGTCTGATTCAGGCATCTCAGTCTGTCTTGTGAGGACTTGGAGAGAGCCCCGCCGTCGCCATTTCAGGAGCTCTAGTTAGGTGTGGCCATTCAGCACGCCCCCACGCTCCGCCCTCCCCGGAATAATTTTTTTTCATTTTTGGTAATTTCATTTGTTATTTTTTGTAAGGGTATTTTTTTTATTTTTTGTAATGGTAGGGTTTTTATTTTTTGTAAATGTTAGGTTTAGTTTTTTTGTAATGTAGGTTTTATATTTTTTTTATAATTTTTTTTTTAAAGTGATGGTAGTTTTTTTGGGTAAGCTTAGGTTTTAATTTAATTTTACAGGTAAGTTTTTATTTCTTGTAAGGTAGTTAGAAGGTTTTTTTAGTTAATTTATGGGTATTTTAATTGGGGTTAAGTTAGGGGGTATTTGGTTAGGGAGTTTAGATCTTAATTATTTTGTGTTGTGGGAGGATGGCGGTTTAGGGGTTAATAGTTTATTTATTTAGTTTGCGTTGTGGGGGATGGCAGTTTGGGGATTTATAGTTTAGTTAGTTTGCATTGTGGTGGGATGGCGGTTTAGGGGTTAATAGTTTATTTAGTTAGTTTGCATTGTGGGGGTGGAAGGTTTAGGGGTTTAATAGTTTTGTTTAGTGTTGGTGATATGGGGAATGGGGGATTAGGGGTTATTAGGCTAGGGGCTTATGGGAGGGTGTTACTTTGTTTTTTGTCGTTTTTTTCAAGTAGGGTGTTACAGTTTTTTTTCCACTTTTTTTCTCCATTGATTTCTATGGGTGAACACATGCCCACGCATGAGAAAACTCCGCTACTGATGTTTGCGGTTCTCTGGCTACCGCTAGTGCAAAATAATGATTTTTCAACTTGTAATAGTAGTGGAACCCGAGAAGCGCAAAAAGCATTTCGCTAGCTGTGTTTTCACTTACTCAAATGTTTGATTTACAGCTGCACTTGTAATATTGCCCTAAATACATTTTGTGCATTTCCTTCTAATAACAGGTACCACCTTTATAGAACCTAGGTTTCACTGTGGTTATGTGAAGGGGAGTTGATGCACATATGCAAACACATCAGAACTGGAATGCAGTGAAAGCTAGATTTCAACATGGTGGCACGCATGACTAGAGGGAGGCAGGTAATAACCTCATTGTTATGCTTTTAAAATATATTTAGTGTTTAATGCACCTTTAATATATATTTTTGAGAGGAAGAGGTCAAGAAGCTGTCTCCTAATATAAGCAGTAAGAGATATTGCTGTAAAATAATTATATGGCTCTTACTTTTATGAAATGGAAGATTTAAATCTCATGCTTTTATTTCCCCCCATAATTTCTGCTGTTGAAGGTTAATAAACTGAAAAAAGCTGTCCAGAAGTGGTTTGTTTTTTTGCTACACCCATCCCATAAAAGAGATTGCACTTGGAATCAAAAAGCATGAGATATTGTATATATAATTTGCATATCTTACCCAGAGTTCCCTGGTGCATTGGTAAGAATGTTAACAGAGTACTTCTGGGGGAAAGCAAGTGGCGATTCTTGCCTAGATTTGATAATTATCTATACAATAATAATATGGTTCTTACTTTTATGAAATGGTAACTTTTAATCTCCTGCTTTTATCTCCAAAGAGATGCCAAAGATCCCTCGATTTAAAGCCAAGAAGCCCATCTTTAAAAATTGCAGTTTTGCAGGGCACTTGTCTTTGTTTGTTTTTTTTCCATTTTTTATTTAAGACAGTGGGTCTTAAATATGAGCAGAACCTAAAACTCCACCGGGGTGGAAATGGCGAACCACTTAGAGTTAAATTCCACTGCTGTTATGAATAATAGAATATTTTTAGCACAATGTCCCTTTAATATACATGATTAGTTTTATGACTACATAACAGTAGCATATGTGAGTGTACACAGTAAATAAAATCATATAACAATTATTCCCAAAATTTGTTCTGACATTAACTGTTATTGTTTTTTTTAACCAATAGATTATGTCACATTCCATAACAGAATGTTAATGGAAAATATAATATTATAGCTGTATACAATATATAACATATAGCATTTATTTAAACATCAAGTTAGGTTAAAAATGAATCTATCAGCCTGCCACTTCCAGCACATAAGGATGCTCTATCCAAATGTGAGTACCTTTTTAACACCTTCTATGTATCACTTCTTCAACCTACTGATACACACATGAGACGCCCCTCTATTTGTTTGTCTTAGGGGTTAATAGTGCATTAATCTACAACCCCAAATTCTGAAAAAGATGGGACAGTATGGAAAAGGCAAAAAAACTAACAAAAAGAGTCATTTGAAAATTCAGTTCACCCTGTACTATATTGAAAACACATTATTAAAACATTATTTTATGTTTACTTTGTGAATTTAATGTATTTTTTAAAATATACACTAATTTCAAATGATGACTCCAAAAAAAGTTGGGACAGGGGCAATTTAAGACTAATAGTGATGTGACATACTTTCCCAACTTTTTCAGAATTAGGGTTGTACAATTTTTAAAATACTATGCATTCTTATGTATGATGCATATTCACTATATTGTATATAAATTAATATGTATTTATTTTTTCTTGTTCTGTTTTTTTATTTAAAAAAAAATCTATATTTTAAAATTTATATTCATGTTAGAAAAGTCATTAGTATTACAATTGTATTATTTTATAACAGGCATGCAGTTATGTAATACTATAATTATAATGCAACTGTCTTTTATAACATAAATATCTATTTTAACCCCTTAAGGACCGGGCATTTCAGACAAAAACTTCCACAAAAGATCAGAGCAATTTTAGCTTTTTTCCCCTCACTACATTTAAACAGAAATAGAGCCTTTTTTATATTTACATATCAAAACTACATATTTTTTATTAGTAGACAACCTAAAGTATTGATCTAGGCCCATTTTGGTATATTTCTTGCCACCCTTTAACCTCCAAATGTGATCAAATAAAAATAAAAGTGTTAACTTTTTCACAATTATAGGTTTTTCACTTAAATTATTTACAAACAGCTTGTGCAATCATGGCACAAATGGTTGTACATTCTTCTCTGGGATTCCCTTTGTTCAAAAATAGCAGACATATATGGCTTTGGCATTGCTTTTTGGTAATTGCTTTGGCTTTTTGGCATTGCTTTTGGTAAATGTCACCCCCCAATCTTAAGTACTGGCAGAAAGGGTACGACGGGTACGACGCTGGCCGTTAAGGGGTCAAAAATATATTTATATTTAAAATAATAAACGCATCAAGCAAGAGTCAATCTAATACTTAAACTTTTATGCATTATTCATGACCATGCATTTTATTTCAAAGATTGTAGATATAATGTAGTAAGGCCTTGCATTGATATTTAATATTTAAACTGTTATGTATGTATATTGCATAATGCTTTAAGTATTGCATATACATTAAAATGTATTTATGTTAGCTTGTGTTTATTAATGATAACAGATATATATGTTAATATATATTTATGTTATAGTAGTCAGGCATGAAGTTATGTAGAACTATACAGTTAATTATACTGTTTTTAATTACAAATAAACACAACAAGCAAAAATAATTACATTTTAATTTATAAGCAAATATTTAAACATTATGTATTCTACATATCAATGCATCATTTTAAATATTGAATATTTATGTGTAGGGCCTAAGGGGTTAAAGGCTTACCAAGTCGCTCTCAGGAAGGAAGGGGAAATAATAAACCATAACTCTTATAACTCCAATTAATAACTTAACAGACCCCTTTATTAACATATAACTTAGTAATAAATAACCAACAGACTATAAAACAGATGGCGGCAAATGAGAAGCTAAGACGAACCCTGGACTGAAGAGGACAGCGGACCGATCTAGACAACAGCAGAATAACTCTGCTTGGCTCATCAGCCTGGCCATCACTCCCCCCGTTCGCCATCTTCATGTGCTCCTGGCCGCTTCCTCCCACAGTTAGGGTGCTGATAAGACCTACCATCCAGGAGGCTCAGAGACCACCAGGCCGCTTAACCCGGCTAGTCAACAGATGGAGGTCAAAACTAAAGATATGGGCTTACGTAGACTAGAACGCCTATCCCAGCCATAGTGCCCTACCTACAGTACCATTTCCATGCTGCCATCAAACCGGGTGGGAGGGAGGGCAACTTGACAGCTTCTTGTCCAATATCAAAGAGGGACAGGAACTGCAGACACCAGCTTAAGAAAGGTAAGCCACTCCCTTCCTTGCAACATTGTTGCAACTCACAACACTGCCCTCCATCTTCTCTCTCCATGCCAGCCTTAACCATTATGATGCTGCAAGCCTATCTGGCTCTACACTTAATTTAGCTTCTGCAGTTAGTTTTAGATTATTGCAGTTTAGGGGTCAATTTGTAAATAATATGCATAGTCATGTACATACTACAATGCATATTGTTTAAAGCATTATATATATATATATATATATATATACATTGTATATATCTATAGTATTTAATGATGCTTTCTATTATTTTAAACAAACATATATTTCTACTATATTTATGTTTGAAGTTAAAGCAAGCAGACATTAAATCCATTTTAAGATAGCTACAATACTTTAAATAACCTACATTATATATGACAATGCATATTTTGTCAAGGAGATGAGGTAAATGCAGGAGGGCAGGCTAAACCTCAGCGGCCTAGCCGAGCTCCCAGATTTGAAGGGGCCTCCATTCTTCCCGGTAGGTAGCACCCCCAAACAAGTGGTATCCCTAGGTGCCTCATGAAATTGCCGACAATACTAAAAGGGCGATTTGATCCCCTGAACCCTACTTGATCGGCGCCCCTTTTAAGAAGCGGCGGACTGGTGCTGAGTTCCAAGAGCCTGGCTGCATTTTAGCACATCTCTATGACACGTTATTTAAACATTGATTATTATTTTAGCGACACAGCTTCATAGTTTTAATGGGGAGGTTTTTATTTAGTACAGTTTATTATAGTGAGTTATTTTTTGACAGTAAGCAGCATGTGGGAGTTAGCTGGGGTGTTCCAGGGGAGTGTAGGTTAGACATGACGTAAGTTTAGGTGGTATTAGGGACTTCGCTGGGCGTTCCGGGTGTGTGTAGGTTAGGTGTGACATAGGTGTAGGCGGTCAGGCAGTCAAGCTAGTTGGTGTAGGTGTAACAAAACTTAGGTCACCACAGCAATATTTGGTGTTTATTTTTAGTTGCAATGTGCGCAATGTCCGTTGGCCCCCTTCAAATATGGTACTCACCCGGCCACAGCAAAATGTTGATAAGCGGTGTTGCTCGGACATGCCATTTTTCTTAGAATATCTCAATAGACCGTTGATGAGACCATCAAACTAGTTTCCCAACAGTCTGATGATGCTTTGAATATTGGGTGCCTAAGTACTATTGCATTGTGTTTTTATCATGCATTTGTTGATTACTCAAATCTACTGTATTTACTGGTCCTTTAATTAATTAAAAAAAGAAATCCCAAAGTTTGCAAAAATTTATATTCATGTTAGAAAAGTCATTAGTATTACAATTGTATTATTTTATAACAGGCATGCAGTTATGTAATACTATAATTATAATGCAACTGTCTTTTATAACATAAATATCTATTTTAACCCCTTAAGGACCGGGCATTTCAGACAAAAACTTCCACAAAAGATCAGAGCAATTTTAGCTTTTTTCCCCTCACTACATTTAAACAGAAATAGAGCCTTTTTTATATTTACATATCAAAACTACATATTTTTTATTAGTAGACAACCTAAAGTATTGATCTAGGCCCATTTTGGTATATTTCTTGCCACCCTTTAACCTCCAAATGTGATCAAATAAAAATAAAAGTGTTAACTTTTTCACAATTATAGGTTTTTCACTTAAATTATTTACAAACAGCTTGTGCAATCATGGCACAAATGGTTGTACATTCTTCTCTGGGATTCCCTTTGTTCAAAAATAGCAGACATATATGGCTTTGGCATTGCTTTTTGGTAATTGCTTTGGCTTTTTGGCATTGCTTTTGGTAAATGTCACCCCCCAATCTTAAGTACTGGCAGAAAGGGTACGACGGGTACGACGCTGGCCGTTAAGGGGTCAAAAATATATTTATATTTAAAATAATAAACGCATCAAGCAAGAGTCAATCTAATACTTAAACTTTTATGCATTATTCATGACCATGCATTTTATTTCAAAGATTGTAGATATAATGTAGTAAGGCCTTGCATTGATATTTAATATTTAAACTGTTATGTATGTATATTGCATAATGCTTTAAGTATTGCATATACATTAAAATGTATTTATGTTAGCTTGTGTTTATTAATGATAACAGATATATATGTTAATATATATTTATGTTATAGTAGTCAGGCATGAAGTTATGTAGAACTATACAGTTAATTATACTGTTTTTAATTACAAATAAACACAACAAGCAAAAATAATTACATTTTAATTTATAAGCAAATATTTAAACATTATGTATTCTACATATCAATGCATCATTTTAAATATTGAATATTTATGTGTAGGGCCTAAGGGGTTAAAGGCTTACCAAGTCGCTCTCAGGAAGGAAGGGGAAATAATAAACCATAACTCTTATAACTCCAATTAATAACTTAACAGACCCCTTTATTAACATATAACTTAGTAATAAATAACCAACAGACTATAAAACAGATGGCGGCAAATGAGAAGCTAAGACGAACCCTGGACTGAAGAGGACAGCGGACCGATCTAGACAACAGCAGAATAGCTCTGCTTGGCTCATCAGCCTGGCCATCACTCCCCCCGTTCGCCATCTTCATGTGCTCCTGGCCGCTTCCTCCCACAGTTAGGGTGCTGATAATACCTACCATCCAGGAGGCTCAGAGACCACCAGGCCGCTTAACCCGGCTAGTCAACAGATGGAGGTCAAAACTAAAGATATGGGCTTACGTAGACTAGAACGCCTATCCCAGCCATAGTGCCCTACCTACAGTACCATTTCCATGCTGCCATCAAACAGGGTGGGAGGGAGGGCAACTTGACAGCTTCTTGTCCAATATCAAAGAGGGACAGGAACTGCAGACACCAGCTTAAGAAAGGTAAGCCACTCCCTTCCTTGCAACATTGTTGCAACTCACAACACTGCCCTCCATCTTCTCTCTCCATGCCAGCCTTAACCATTATGATGCTGCAAGCCTATCTGGCTCTACACTTAATTTAGCTTCTGCAGTTAGTTTTAGATTATTGCAGTTTAGGGGTCAATTTGTAAATAATATGCATAGTCATGTACATACTACAATGCATATTGTTTAAAGCATTATATATATATATATATATATATATATACATTGTATATATCTATAGTATTTAATGATGCTTTCTATTATTTTAAACAAACATATATTTCTACTATATTTATGTTTGAAGTTAAAGCAAGCAGACATTAAATCCATTTTAAGATAGCTACAATACTTTAAATAACCTACATTATATATGACAATGCATATTTTGTCAAGGAGATGAGGTAAATGCAGGAGGGCAGGCTAAACCTCAGCGGCCTAGCCGAGCTCCCAGATTTGAAGGGGCCTCCATTCTTCCCAGTAGGTAGCACCCCCAAACAAGTGGTATCCCTAGGTGCCTCATGAAATTGCCGACAATACTAAAAGGGCGATTTGATCCCCTGAACCCTACTTGATCGGCGCCCCTTTTAAGAAGCAGCGGACTGGTGCTGAGTTCCAAGAGCCTGGCTGCATTTTAGCACATCTCTATGACACGTTATTTAAACATTGATTATTATTTTAGCGACACAGCTTCATAGTTTTAATGGGGAGGTTTATTATTTAGTACAGTTTATTATAGTGAGTTATTTTTTGACAGTAGGCAGCATGTGGGAGTTAGCTGGGGTGTTCCAGGGGAGTGTAGGTTAGACATGACGTAAGTTTAGGTGGTATTAGGGACTTCGCTGGGCGTTCCGGGTGTGTGTAGGTTAGGTGTGACATAGGTGTAGGCGGTCAGGCAGTCAAGCTAGTTGGTGTAGGTGTAACAAAACTTAGGTCACCACAGCAATATTTGGTGTTTATTTTTAGTTGCAATGTGCGCAATGTCCGTTGGCCCCCTTCAAATAGGGTACTCACCCGGCCACAGCAAAATGTTGATAAGCGGTGTTGCTCGGACATGCCATTTTTCTTAGAATATCTCAATAGACCGTTGATGAGACCATCAAACTAGTTTCCCAACAGTCTGATGATGCTTTGAATATTGGGTGCCTAAGTACTATTGCATTGTGTTTTTATCATGCATTTGTTGATTACTCAAATCTACTGTATTTACTGGTCCTTTAATTAATTAAAAAAAGAAATCCCAAAGTTTGCAAAAATATTTAATGATTGATTGTTGTTTTTTTCATATACCTAATAATAAAAAAGCATTTATAATTTATCTCTAACTTCTAATAACTGATAGACGGATAACTCTCACATGCCCTGCAAATGGAATTTCATACGTAATATATATGTTACATGCTTCTCTAATAATAATTTCTATAAAAAATAAACTTGAGAAGCTTTATTCCTAAACTTGTTTTCTGTTGTTTACTTGATTTAAAAAAAAAAAGAAAGAAACATCCATATCCTCTATGTTAGGGGTCAAAGTGCATGATTTTTAGATTTCGTAAACTAATCAATTCTAAGGTTGGTTATATATTAGAATTGACTGAATTGTCACTATATGTATTGACTGCAAATATGTCTGTTTGAAGAAATGGTTTGTCCCTCAGATCAGAAGCATGCTCCTGGCAACCCTTTATGCTTAGCCATTTGCCCAAAAAGATGTCACATCACAGGAATGTCCCCTGCAACCTTTATTTATGCCAGCTACGTCCCCAAAAGGACATTAAATCACAAACCTATCCCCTGGTCCCTGAACTGCTGATCAAAGCCACACAATCAAGTTGGGATGAAAGAAAGCCTTTACTGTAAATGTCAAATAAAAGATGATGAGACGATGTAAAATTGAGAGAGGAGAATAGGGTGGCACTCAAGAAGTGTCAAGGAAAAAAAAGATATTAAAGTGCTCATGTTTAAACAAATATATTAATAGAAAGCAGGACCCTGATTGTACCCTAAAGACCTGTATTACTCTTCTCTTGAAATTAGGTCTTAAACAGTGTCTAAATGAATGTTCTCTGACGCTATTAGCTTATGTTTGGCAAGAACTGAATCCTGTTATTTTGTAACAGAACTATTAAATATAGGAAGCCCAGCTGGCATAAATAAGAATACAAAATAATGTTGCTAAACAGTTGAATACCGACAATCAGCAATTTATTGCAGTTATTGCTACTTCCTATGGAACTGGCAAAACCCATTCACCGGCTGTATCTCAATCCAGTCCTAATAAATGACAAACTCTCAATAAGTAGCCGGTAACTTTTTTTTTTAATTTCAGCAGCCCAGAGATTTTTGTAAATCTGTTAACACCGTCTAAATGTTTTATAGAAGCAAAGGGAACCACCAGGCTGCTGTTAAATGTTTTACCTCAGCCAAAGGGGGGAAAAGACACAGCAGGTGTTAACTCTCCTCCTAGTGATTAACGTTTTGCATCAGCAAGAGGGAACAAAGATATAGGGATAGATTACAAGTGGAGAGCTAAATATCACTTGCACACAAGCGATATTTGCACTCCACTGAGTAATACCAGCACACGCTAATTGATAGGAAGCATTGCACTCATGAGAGCGCGCTTCCATAGGCTGCAATTAGAGCCTCGTTATGATGCCGTCTCTCAAACTAAAAACAGCGATGACAGCAAATATAAATATATATGTATATAATCATATACATGTATATTTACTGGGAACACACAGTTCCCATAGACCGCAATGTTTGCGGGCGTGCGATAATTTAGCACTCTACTTGGAAACTAGTCTATGAGGTATATTTCCCAAGCAGCGGATGCTGCTATCTACCCCCCGTACTTTTCGGCTCCTTAACTCATCCCCCACCTGGTGGACAGCAATCAGCCCGATCAGATACGATCAGGTTGATTTAAACTCCTGCTAGCGACTGATTGGCCACGAATGTGCAGGGGGCGGCATTGCTCAAGCATTTCACTAGAAATGCTTGTGCAATGATAAATGTCGACAGCATTTATCGATGTGCGGTGGACATGATCCGCTACAGTGGATCCTGTCTGCCCGCATCATAATAAATCTACCCCTATAGGTGGTGCTAAATGTCATGGCAAAAATGGAAAAAGATTACCTTTTTAGCTAGAAGATCTTCATTTCATATGTTTGTTTTTTTTTTAAAATTATAATTTTTACATTTCAGTGTCTTTTGGCCATTTTTGTCATTTAATTTACTCAGGTTTTAAGAGATGTATCTTCATTAGAAATGTATTGCAGCCAAGGCGTTAAGGGTGCACACACTAACTTTTTATTTATAAGCCATACACTGGAGTTGTGAATTGTTTAAAAATCTAACTGCATATGATTTAAGCATACATTTTTGTATTATCTATGACCATTTCATTTGCATAATAACATTAAATGAACAAAATGAATAATAATACATTTTTTTTTTTAAATATTGTTTATTAACCAATAAAGGCAGTATTGTACAATGCTACAAGCAGAAGTCATAACAGTTACAAAAATGATAAAGCAAAAAGAATTGCTGTCTTCTGATATTTCAGACAATTTTAACAAATCAAGACTTATTAAATAACTTCAAACACAAAATCCTCCTCAAGGAAGGTTTACTATCATTATAGTCTAAATTAAAGAAGAAATAATTATCTTGATTCGCCTTATATTGGCTTTTTTTTTTTTTTTTCCCCTTTCCCCCCCTTTCCCCCCTCCAATATCCCCACCACAGAATTAAATTATGATTTGTACAATAAAATAATAAAAACAACAAAAAAAAAAAAAAAAATTATTTAAGAAAGGAGTAACCATCTCTCTCCCTGCTCCATCTACCATATGCCTAAAAGGACTAATTCAGAATTTTGAAATGGAAAAATTATATATTCCATTTCAGTTTCAGGCAGTGTTTTAATATACACAGACCATTTACTGAAAAAATTCCTTATGTCATTTTCATTGTCTATGTTTGTATCCTTTTGTTCCAGTAGGCACTGTTTTTTCAGACAATTCTGAATTTCCGAGACACTGGGTACAGAACGCATTTTCCATTTTTTGCATATTAAGTATCTGGTAGCTAAAATAGACATAGCTACCAGCTTATCATTAGGATGGTGTCTGTTTAAGTTGTCAATGCATAAAATAATCTGATATAAAGACAAGGTCACTGGGGGAATTTTTAACACCCTATTCAACCAATATTCTACCTTGCGCCACAAGTTTCTAATTTTTGGACAGGACCAGAACATATGTTCAAGGTCAGCTGCTGGAAATGAGCACTTAGGACATTTGTCAAAATCTAGGTTGTGTACCCTGCGGCCCTTATCCGGAGTGAAGTATGCCCTGTGAAGCAATTTAATATGCGCTTCCCGCCAAGTAGCTGAGAGAGTTATTGTTGCCACTTTCCTTATAGAGTGTTGAAAAATTTTTGAATCCACCATGTTCGGATCTGAAAGTGAGACCCATGTTGACACTAGCCTTGCCAAAGTTAAAGTTCCCCTGTGAGTACCAAGTAGACGATAGCACAACGATATAGACATCTGGTCAGTTCCCATAAGTTTAAACCAATTTTCCAAGTTGCCCAGCTTCCAGCACCATCCTACTTCTCTGGTTATTTCAGAGAGAAAATGCCTTATCTGCAGATAGGCGAAGAAATCCTTATTAAGTAAATTGAATTCCTCTCTCAGCTCTTCAAATGTTTTAATAGATTTTCTATCCCCATCTCTCAGTAGGGATAATTTGTTTAGGCCATTCTTGTGCCATCTACGGAAAACCTCAGAATATAGCCCAGGTTGAAATTTTGGGTTGCCTATGAGGGGGAGATAGTTCGAGACCTTAGTGTTAATTGAAAGAAGCTTTGATATCTTCCACCAAGCCTTGATAGGGTTAGAGATTGTTTTAAATCTCTTAATCTCTGATGGTAACTCTTTAGGGGGAGAGTGTAAAAGTGCTAAAGGAAGATATGGGTCACACATATTAATTTCAAGATCATTATTTAAAATGTAGTCTTTAGACAGAACCCAACTAGATGCTATTCGTGCCAGGAAACTGAGATTGTACGCTCTAATGTCTGGAAGCGCCAAGCCTCCGAACTCACGTGCAAGAGTAAGTTTATTGAGGGCTATTCGTGCTCTTTTCCCTTGCCAAAGGAATTGTCTAATTAAACTATTAATCAGCCGGACATCTTTTTCAAAAAGAATTACTGGAACGTTCTGAAGTATGTATAGAAGTTTTGGGAGGAGGACCATTTTAAAGAGTGCTACTCTCCCCGAGAGTGATAGTGGAAGACTTTGCCATAGTCTGAGTTTTTCCCGAATTTGCTTTATAATTGGGGGTATGTTAAATTCATATAAATCACTAGAATTCACCGGGATGTTTATCCCTAAATATTTAAATGAGTCTGTTACTATTTTAAATGGGTTATCTGTACAAGAATCAGTGTTCCTCCTAATCCATAAAATTTCTGATTTAGATGCATTAATTTTGTATCCTGAGAAGGTACCAAATTGGTCAATTATCTGCATGAGTTTAGGGATATTAATTTTAGTATTTGATAAATACAACAGAACGTCATCTGCATATAAACCGATTTTCAACTCATGATTCCTAATCTTTATACCTTCCAAGCTTTGTCTTATCATGATTGCTAGGGGCTCAATGGCAACATCAAACAGAAGTGGGGAGAGAGGACAACCCTGACGCGTTCCTCTCTCCAAAATTATTGGAGAGGATACAGTTCCATTGACTATCAGACTTGTAGCAGAGTGATTGTATAGGTTCTCTATGAATTCAGGGAATTTACCCTTGATTCCAAACTTCAGCAGAGATGTATTTAGGTGTTTAAAGGTAACAGAATCAAACGCTTTTTCTGCGTCAATGGAGAGAATAGCCATGTCCGATGCTTCGAGTGATTCCTCTCTCCCCCCTCTGGGCAAGGAGGTTTTTCCAAAGTATTCTAGCGCGACTAATACCTCCCTGATTTTAGTCGAGGAGTTTCGTTTATTTAGGAATCCAGCTTGATCTGTATGTATTACTTTTGGGAGAATTGACTGTAATCTGTTGGCTAAAATAGAAGTTAGAATCTTATAATCTGAATTGAGTAAGGCTATCGGCCTATAAGATTCTTTTAGCGTCGGGTCCTTCCCTCCTTTAAGTATTAAAGTCGTATAGAAAGAGGAAAATGAAGATGTGACTGGCTTGCCGTTAATATAGATATCATTATATAAATTTGTTAAATAAGGAGAAATTTCTGCGGATAATATCTTATAAAATTCATTGGGTAGTCCATCTGGACCTGCCGCTTTGTTACTAGGAAGCCTAGTGATCACATCAGCTACTTCCTGGACCAAGATAGGGGAGTTAAGGTTGCTGATAAGATCGTCTGTAATTGAGGGACTGGTGATCTTATTCCAGAACTCTGCAGATTCTCTACTATCGCTTCCTTTACAGGAATATATATCTTGATAGTATTCCACTAATGCAGATACGATTTTGTCAGGATTCCGAATTCGCTCGCCCTTGTGATGGAGTTCCTCAATGTCAGATTGCTTTTTCTCGTTCTTAACCATTTTAGCCAACATCTTTCCAGATTTATTCCCATATCTGTAAAGTTTGGCTTGGATTTTTAAATCTTTTTGCGCTTGTTGAGCCAAAATAAATGTATCCCTAGCTTCTTTTGCTTGCACATATTTAGCCCAGTTTAGGGGGCTTTTGTGCAGCAGATATTTATTATATGAGTTAGATAATGTTTTATATATTTCCTTTTCTCTTAGCTTCAATTTCTTAGATAGAGCTATGTTATAAGCCAAAATTTCGCCTCTGAGGACCGCCTTAGCGGTCTCCCAGAGCAGGTCGGGGCGATCTATGTAGCAAGAATTAAACCGCAGAAATTCTTCAAACTTGGACCTAAGACAAGTTTTGAACTTCATGTCAGTTGCTAGATACCATGGAAAATAGATCCGCAAGAATTTAGATTTTAGTTGTTTAAACTGAATATCCAGAGTAATCGGGGCGTGGTCTGATATTAAGATAGGATTGATTCCCGCTTGCACCATTAAGGATCCCAATCGCTCATCTACTAAAAATAGATCAATTCGGGAGAGGGTCTTATGCGCTTTTGAAAGACAGGTAAATTCCTGTGTATCCCGATTCTGACTTCTCCAAATGTCACGTAATGCTAAATTTTGTTTTATTTTTTTGAACATGTTATATTCTAGATTATCCTTTTTCTGTTTTTTCTGTTTCATAGTTTCTCGAAGTCTATCTAACGGGCACTGCGGCGCCATATTGAAGTCGCCTCCCATAATTAAGTGCCCTTGACTGTACAAGAGAAGTTTGGATTGGATTTTATTCCAAAATTCTAGATCGAAAATATTGGGACCATAGATGTTACATAGCGTGTATGTTTCCTGGGCAATTTTTACTTTTAGCAGAACATATCTTCCCTCCGGATCGGGCTCGCAGTGCACCACCTCAAGCTGAGTCCTTTTCCCAATTAAAATAGCCACACCCCTTTTTTTACCGATGCTAGGTGAAAAAAATACGTCTCTGACCCAGGAAGCTTTAAGTTTACAGGATTCTTCTGGGTTAAGATGCGTTTCTTGGATAAACCCTATGTCCGTTTGGAGTTTTCTTAATTGGGTCAGAATAGCTTTACGCTTGATAGGGGTGGAAATCCCTCCCACATTCCACGAATTTATTCTAAGTTTTTCTATTCTTCTATAGGTTTAAAACTAATATGGAGCAGGGGGAGATGAGCAACGAGAAGAAAAAAAAAAAAAAAGGAGAAAAAAAAAAAAAAAAGGAGAAGAGAAGGAGACTAACATTTCACCCAGTAACCCCATTGTCCCCGAGAAGAGGGATCTTCCCAGCCAATGGACCTATCTTAGCTAAACTGGGGCTACCCCTTCGGCTGAATGCGCCTCCAAAAAAAAATGCACTACTTCATTCACTGTTACTTTAAGTTTGGCTGGGTAAATTATAGTAGCGTTAAATCCGCTGCTTATAAATTTAGTACAGATGGGTGCCAATTCTCTCCTCTTGGAAGTGGTTTCAGCCGAGAAATCCTGAAAAATGAGGATCTTGGCGCCATTAATAAAAAGCGGTTGAATTTTACGGAAATGTTGTAAAAGGATAATTTTGTCTTGATAATTAAGTAACTTTGCAATAACCGGTCTAGGCCTGGTATTGCTTTTATTGGATGTACGCGGTGGCCCCATCCTATGTGCTCTCTCTACCAAGATATGACGATATGAGGGTGGCAATTTAAGAGCTGCTGTCAGAGTGTCAGAAATAAAAAAGCTAAGATCCTCATACTGTTTCTCCTCTGGGAGACCTATTACTCTGATATTATTTCTTCTGCTGCGGTTTTCTAGATCTTCCAGCCTGGAGAGAGTTTTTTGGATACTACTATTCATATTATCTAGCTTAGGGCCATATGATAATGTAAGATCTTCTAAATCTGACACTCTCTGCTCGACCTCCTGCAGCCTAGTTGAAAATTGTCTGATTTCTTGCGTTAAGGAGGATATATCTTGCTTAATTTCTAACCTCAAGGCATCAAACTTGGGTGAGAGAGCCTCAGAAATGCTGGCAACCAAGCTTTGTATATTTAATGCTTCAGGCATAGGTGTATTTGAAAAAGCTGGTTGAGCGTCGACTGCAGGGTCCTGTGTGCCTTTAAGCTTCCTATCCCTCTGTCTGCCTGCCATAGCTGGGGAAGGTGTTTTGGCAGAGGTACCAAAGTACTTGTCCATAAACCAGTTGTGGTGAAGTGATTATGTGGAAGTGAAGCAAAATAATTAAAAAAAAACGCTTAATGTGAGCCTGTGCAAGTGTCTATCTAGTGAGTGTGGAGAGAATTAGAGAAAAAAAAAAAAAATAGAAAAAAAGGAGAAGAGGGGGGAGTAGTGGCCCCGATTAATTGTGATTATGACAAGGGGGTGCAGGAGTTGTGCCTAATCTCAGTGAGGTGGGCTGTGTATTGTGATGTCAGATTATATTTAAGTGAGGGGAATTTACCAGAACTGGTATGGAATTCTAAGGTGAAAATTAACCTAATTAATTACCTGCCAAAAAAAAGTTGTCCTTTTTATAAGGAGACACATACAATTTTCCCATGGTTATTAAAAAAAAAAAAAAAAAAAAAATATATATGCGCCTGATTTTACCAAAAATACCAAAGAGACTGGAAGAACATAATACATTGGTTAACCTAAGAGGTTACTAATTTGTTCAGATGTTCATATGTTAAATTGCACTGTTACAAAGAAAGCTAATACAGAAGAATTATCAAAATTTAGGCTTAAAATTAATCTTATTACTTAGGTTACTACGTGAAGTATCATACCCTAAAACTACCAGTCACTGAAAAAGTAGACGTTAATATTTATACATTTAACCCCGTGGAGCTAGTCTTAGGCACTCAGAAGGAGAGTTGCTATTATCCTTGTATTTTAGGTTTTCAGGGAGGGGGGGGGGATTTACTATGTAGTCATAGTGCAGAGAGAGAAATAAAAATATATAGAAACACAGAATTAGCAGATACCTGAAGATATGCTTAACACAGCTTGTACCCCTTCTCCCTTCCCCCCTGCACCTTTGTTCTATGTGTTCAGGCTCCTCAAAGTCACTTAAAAGTGTTTAAAGACAGTTTAAGTCAACCAGTGTTTAGGGGAGTTGATCAGTAGTTATGACCAATAAGGAAACGTACCCCCTTTGTAGCTGTTAATTACTGCAGTAAATATAAACTTTAAAGTTTAGCTTAGTGCTAATTAACTATTACCAAGTGTGAAATTTCCCTTTTGCATATACATGGCACAGAGACACAATTAAAGAAAAAAAAAGAAAAAACAATCTCAGTAGCCTAAGTAACAATGTAACAAATATATAAATTTGAACAAAGCTGGGAATGTCAGTTTTGTTACTACTTAATTAGGATAAGCATATAGTAAAAATAAGGTAGGTCAGTTAGGAATAGCCATTTTATAGCTATTTTAGCAGAAAAGAGTCCTTGAAAGCAGAAATAGCCAAGTTCCTATATTCTTGAAAAGAGTACTACGGCTAAGAGTTTCAAAGTAATATATGTCTCTTTTTCAAGGTTTATTAATTCAGTGTAGTCTTTTAGCCTTTACTTATGGAGTCGAAGTACCAAGCAAGGGTTTTTTCTTTTAATATCCCCAAGTAGATGAAAACACTGTCCTGAGTTAATTTTCCGCGTACCTACAGCCCAGTCACATTTTTAATTCCAAACTTCTGCTATGCGGCTCCTCCCGAGAAAGTAACTTGGCGTTTTATCAAAAAGATTTCAAGAAGGAGAAAAATTGAACCACTCACCCCAGCTCGCGCTGCCTGCCCGCCCGCCGAGATCGCCGACAGCTTCCAACTCCCTGTGGGAAGCTCAAGCTGCAGAGGTCGCCTTCCGGACCTCCCGTTTTACTGCTCCGTCCGAGAATCCAACCTCAGCTCCCCTCACGCAGCAGCGGTGGGAGGGGAGAGAGGAGCGCCACGCCAAGCACCAGCATAATGGGTAGATCAGCCTCCACACCCGGTCTCCGACACAAGACCAAGCCCGGCTCCCTCCCACGAAGCACCGGTGGGGGAGGGGGCAGGGAGAACGCCGGGGGCAGGAACACCCAACCGACGGGTGAGAAATCCTCAGCAAGACAACAGGTAAGGCTGTGAGATTACGGTGCAGTCTTAGGTCCTGAAGTTAGCCTGGCGGGAGCGGGCAGGCAGGGGGGGTGGAAAGAATTAGTGTCAGGTAATGGTACGCAGGACTCCACCAGGGGAGAACAAATAACTTAGGGCTGGGAGAAAATGGTGTGCCCCACACCTGTTTTGGGCCAGGTGAGCCAGGTAAATTAGTTATAGTAAGTGAGATAGGTCAGATTAACTGGCAAGACATGCACCAGTGAGTTGGCAGTCCACTGGTAAGGTTCCAGAGCGCTTCCACTGCTTATCCCAAAGAACAGCCCCACAATTGGGGCAAGGCGCGAAGGGATCCACCGCCAAGGACTGTAGGACTGGAGCTGTGAGCTCAGCAACACCTGCCTAGCTCCTCCTCCACCGGAACCGCGGTCTAAAACATAATAATACATTTTTAAACAACTTTTTAATGATGTTATCTAATTTGCTTCAGTCTCTTGTAATCCCTTGTTGAAAGCAGGTAAGTAGGCTCAGGAGCAGCAATGCACTACTGGGAACTAGCTGCTGATTGACTCACTAGATGTGTTCAGCTAGCTCTCACTAGTGCATTTCTGCTGTTTAAACAAAGGATACCAGGATAATTAAGCAAACTTTATAATAGAAGTAATTTGGAAAGTTGTTTAAAATAGTATGCTCCATCTGAAAGAGAGAACAATCCTGATTTTTGATGTCCCTTTAAAAGATTTTTCTTTGCATAAATGTTTTGTAGATGATCCATTTATATAGCCTATCAAGGTTTAATTTTTTTTATAGTTTTGCTTATTTTTAAATAACATTGCACTGATTTTCAGACTCCAAACCAAGCCCAAAGATTTTGAAGTATACTGATGTACAACTACTCTAGCTTGTTATACAACCACTTTCAGTGGGTGATCCAGCTAAACTGTTCAACAGAGCTAAACTGGGAGCTTCAAAGTAAGTTTTTAAAAGGTTTTATAATGGATTTTTAGATCAGTATCTGTGCATATTCTTCTTACAGTAGTGTCTTTTACATGCAGTTATATGAAAATTGGTGTTCTGTCACTTTAAGTAATAAATTAAAATAATTTTCTCCTTGCAAATCATCTTCCCTAGAGATTTCTTTGTGCACAAAGTAATTATTAACCTTTCATTTATACTTATTTTTACATTTCTACAATACCTCTGTTATAGATAGAGATATTTATCTCTATCGCTCTCTCAGCATACATATGCATAGAATCTATAATCCAGCAGGAACTCACTCGTGCACAAGAAGCAGAAAATGCTAAAAACATAAAATGAAGGATTAGTTTAGCTGAAATGCCTCACCATGGACTCTCCCATACTTAAGTCCCACCCCAGCCTTGAATGCATACAACATACCACAGTAGACTTGCAGACTGGGTGTGCATACTATGCCCTTGATAGCAATATCAGGATAAACTAATTGAAAACAATAGATCCTATTAATTTGCTAGAAACAGCACATAATACAATACTAGTAATAAGGGAGCCCATCAAACAACACAACATTTCCCTAGTGCCCTCCAGTCTCCACTCTTTCTATGGAAGAAGTTGTATTTACAATCTGTGGTGTCGTAATGGCGTGGAAGTAGTAGCCAAAAAGTCATTGTAATTTCTTTGCAGACAAATGGATAATAAATTTAGATTTTTTGCAACATTTGGACGTTTGTGCTGCAGGATATCGATTGTATTTCTGTGATTGGAGTGTGCACTACCTAACAAAAGTGAGTGTGCTGAACTACTGAAGTTTTCATTTGGAAGTAGTAGCAGTGCACCCCAGGTGCAGGCAACATGGGAATGCACCAGGGGCAGAATATCAGTCTGTAATCTGCATTAAGGGTGCCTGGCCCTGTACGTCCCAGATGCTGCCTTAAATAGAAACACAGGTTACATTTTCAAGCCTGATAGTGACCATCCAAGCATAGTCACCGTCAAATGCCAATGCAGTTATGCTGCAATGTCACATGTGTGAATTGGCACTGATTACTTGTGGTGGCCAACTTTGAGACACGGCATGAGAACTAGCGCAGAGAAGGGGGTAAGATGTGCAGCGATGGGAAGCAATTTTATATATATCTATGCATATGCTTATATACATATATATTTATGTGTTAATATGTGTATATATTCATATTAACACATAAATATTTATGTATATTAGCAATGTAAAGACACCCCAAACCTGCCAACTTTAACCCTTAAAAACTGCTTCTTTTTTTTTTTTTAAATGCTTGTGGTAGCAATTAGCGCTCCGAAAATTAACCAGCGATTAGATCTCTGGTTAATTTTTATAAATCTGCCCCAAATACTGAATAGTGTAGTTTATTAAAAAAAATAAAGATGGCGGAATCTTTATTTTTTAATAAAATAACTGTACCAGGAAATATTTTGGGGTTAGAAGGACATAAAACAAGTTGGGATAGAGACAAAATATAATAATATGTACTTCAATTACTTTACCTGCAAATTTATACTGCTGTGCCTCGCCATTAATCCTTTCTTTTAGTTTCTGAATGGTAAAGCTCTAACTCCCTCCACACCATTCCTTTTATGGCTGTTTCTATATCTATTGTTGTTTTGGTAGAATACAAATATGCATAGAGATAATCTGCTGGAGCATGCATAGAAGCTGTGAACTCAGTTGAAATACAGTGCCTGTGTCTAAAACACTGATAAGGGGGGTGGAGTTGGTTTCTCCAGGCCGCTTATCTATTTAATTCATTTTGCTTATTTTTGAAAATTATTTTAAAATAATTGACAGCAATTATTAAAACATTTTTATGCAAACTATTTTTAATGAATTAGCCCTTTTAGGATATGCACAGATCTCAACCTGTTTTATGTCCCTTTAAGGTTGGTCAGAGTGGGGTGTTAGAAAAAAAAACGGCACTAAAAAGTGCCTTTCCATTACAGTCAATAAGAACTGCGTGTTCCCAATAAATATATATATATATGTAATTGCTGATATACATATATATTTATACTTGCTGCCATCGCAGAGAAATGCTTGTGCAATGATAAATTCTGACAGTGTATGTTGACTGCATTTAGCAATGTCAACATTTAATAAATCTACCCCAAATACTTACCTTTAGTGTGCTTGAGAGCCGTATTAATCCTGATCCTTCTTAACATTGGCCGCGAGTCTGCAGGGGGCGGCGCTGCACCAGCAGCTCTTGTGAGCTGCTGGATCAATGCTTAATACGGAGAGCGCATTGCTCTCCGCATTCAGCGATGTCTGTCGGACCTGATCCGCACTGTCGGATCAGGTCCGACAGACATTTGATAATTCACCCTCATAGTCTCATCATTAAAATGTCATAAGTTTAACAATATTTGTTTATGGATACCGAAAATGTTTTTTTAAAAAAAATAAATAAATATTGCAACAATACAATGAAATTATATTGTTTATATATGGGGCGCTATCCGATATAGATCGTAGTTTGCGGCGCAAGCGAGGGAACCCGCGTCGCCCGCAGTTTCAGCTCGCAACTCGAGCTATCCCATATACGGCGCCGTCAGATGCTAAAGTGCCGTAAGTCGGATAAACCAGCGATGTCCAGAAATCTGAGCAAGTACAAATTTCTGGCGTCGCCAGTGACTTACGGCACGTTAGAAACTGCCGGCGCCTACAAAACCTGACTAAAGTCTAAATCACCCGTACTGTCTAACACGCCTCACTAACATAGCCCGACACGTATAACCCTCTATCCGCTATCCCCCCTCACTATCCTAACAATAAAATATGTATTAACCCCTAAACTGCCGCTCCTGGAGCCCGCCGCAACCTAATAAAATTATTAACCCCTAAACCGCCGCCAGCTATATTAAATCTATAACCCTCCTAAAGTGAGCCCCTAACACCGCCGCCATCTACCTTACCTACCCCCTAAAGTGAGCCCCTACCCCGCCGCTATCTATTTTAAAATTATTAACCCCTAATCTAATCCCCCTATACCGCCGCCAGCTATATTAAATTATTTAACCCCTGAAATACTAAACTATCCCTACCACTAAACCTAAGTCTAACCCTACAAATAGCCCTGAAAAGGGCTTTTTGCGTGGCATTGCCCCAAAGTAACAGCTCTTTTGCCAGCCCTTAAAAGGGCTTTTGGCGGGGCTTTGTCACAAAGTAAACTGCTCTTTTGCCTACAATCTACATCCCCCTACACCGCGGCCACCTATAATAAATGTATTAACCCCTAATCTAATCCCCCTACACCGCCGCCAGCTATATTAACTATATTAACCCTAATTATATTAGGGTTAATACAGTTAATATAGTTATTATATTATATATATTAACTATATTAACCCTAATTATATTAGGGTTAATATAGTTAATATCGTTATTATATTATATATATATATATAAAGTATAATAACCCTATCTAACTCTAACATCCCTAACTAAACTCTTATTAAAATAAATCTAATATTAATATTATTAATTAAAATATTCCTATTTAAATCTAAATACTTACCTATAAAATAAACCCTAAGATAGCTACAATATAATTAATAATTACATTATAGCTATGTTAGGGTTTATATTTATTTTACAGGTAAATTGTTAATTATTTTAACTAGGTATAATAGCTATTAAATAGTTATTAACTATTTAATAGCTACCTAGTTAAAATAATTACCCAATTACCTGTAAAATAAATCCTAACCTAAGTTACAAATACACCTACACTATCAATAAATTAAAGAAACTACAAATATCTATCTAAAAATACAATTAAATAAACTAAACTAAATTACAAAAAAAACAAACACTAAATTACAAAAAATAAAAAAAAGATTACAAGATTTTTAAGCTAATTACACCTATTCTAAGCCCCCTAATAAAATAATAAAGCCCCCCAAAATAAAAAAATTCCCTACCCTATTCTAAATTAAAAAAAGTTCAAAGCTCTTTTACCTTACCAGCCCTTAAAGGGGCCTTTTGTGGGGGCATGCCCCAAAGAAAACTGCTCTTTTGCCTGCAAAAAAAAACACAATACCACCCCCCAACATTACAACCCACCACCCACATACCCCTAATCTAACCCAAACCCCCCTTAAATAAACCTAACACTACCCCCCTGAAGATCTCCCTACCTTATCTTCACCACGCCGGGCCGAACTCCTCATCCGATCCGGGCGATGTGTTCCAGCAAGCGGCAGTGAAGTCTTCTTCCATCTGGGCGATGTCTTCAAGCAAGCGGCAGAGAGTCTTCTTCCATCGGCGATGTCTTCAAGCAAATCGGCATCTTCAATCTTCTTTCTTCGCTCCTCCGCCGCAGAGCATCCTTCCGGCACGACGACTTCCCGACGAATGAGGTTCCTTTAAATGATGTCATCCAAGATGGCGTCCGTCGAATTCCGATTGGCTGATAGGATTCTATCAGCCAATCGGAATTAAGGTAGAAAAATCTGATTGGCTGATTGAATCAGCCAATCAGATTCAAGTTCAATCCAATTGGCTGATTGGTTCAGCCAATCGGATTGAACTTGAATCTGATTGGCTGATTCAATCAGCCAATCAGATTTTTCTACCTTAATTTCGATTGGCTGATATAATCCTATCAGCCAATCGGAATTCGACGGATGCCATCTTGGATGACGTCATTTAAAGGAACCTCATTCGTCGCGAAGTCGTCGTACCGGAAGGATGCTCCGCGGCAGAGGAGCGAAGAAAGAAGATTGAAGATGCCGATTTGCTTGAAGACATCGCCGATGGAAGAAGACTCTCTGCCGCTTGCTTGAAGACATCGCCCGGATGGAAGAAGACTTCACTGCCGCTTGCTGGAACACATCGCCCGGATCGGATGAGGAGTTTGGCCCGGCGTGGTGAAGATAAGGTAGGGAGATCTTCAGGGTGGTAGTGTTAGGTTTATTTAAGGGGGGTTTGGGTTAGATTAGGGGTATGTGGGTGGTGGGTTGTAATGTTGGTGGGTGGTATTGTGTTTTTTTTTTGCAGGCAAAAGAGCAGTTTTCTTTGGGGCATGCCCCCACAAAAGGCCCTTTTAAGGGCTGGTAGGGTAAAAGAGCTTTGAACCTTTTTTAATTTAGAATAGGGTAGGGAATTTTTTTATTTTGGGGGGCTTTATTATTTTATTAGGGGGCTTAGAATAGGTGTAATTATCTTAAAAATCTTGTAATTTTTTTTTATTTTTTGTAATTTAGTGTTTTGTTTTGTTTTGTAATTTAGTTTAGTTTATTTAATTGTATTTTTAGATAGATATTTGTAGTTTCTTTAATTTATTGATAGTGTAGGTGTATTTGTAACTTAGGTTAGGATTTATTTTACAGGTAATTGGGTAATTATTTTAACTAGGTAGCTATTAAATAGTTAATAACTATCTAATAGCTATTATACCTAGTTAAAATAATTGACAATTTACCTGTAAAATAAATATAAACCCTAACATAGCTACAGTGTAATTATTAATTACATTGTAGCTATCTTAGAGTTTATTTTATAGGTAAGTATTTAGATTTAAATAGGAATATTTTAGTTTATAATATGAATTAGATTTATTTAATAAGAATTTAGTTAGGGGTGTTAGGGTTAGATAGAGTTCATATAGTTTATATAAATACTATAGTAACTATATTAACTATATTAACCCTAATATAATTAGGGTTAATATAGTTAATATATATATATATAATGTAATAACTATATTAACTATAATATACTTAGGGTTAATATAGATAATATAGCTGGCGGCGGGGTAGGTAGATTAAATTAGGGGTTAATAATTTTAATATAGATGGCGGCGGTGTAAGGGGTTCACATTAGGGGATAGATCAGTTAGATGGTGGCGGTTTTAGGGGTTCACATTAGGGGATAGATCAGTTAGATGGTGGCGGTTTTAGGGGCTCACAGTAGGGGGTTAGTTTATGTAGATGGCGGCGGTTTAGGGGTTAAATACTTTATTAGGGATTGCGTGGCGGGGGATCGCGGTTGACAGGGAGATAGACATTGTGCATGCGTTAGGTGTTAGGTTTTATTTAGCAGATCGCGGTTGACAGGGAGATAGACATTACGCATGCGTTAGGTGTTAGGTTTTATTTAGCAGATCGCGGTTGACAGAGAGATAGACATTACGCATGCGTTAGGTTTTATTTAGCAGACCGCGGTTGACAGGGAGATAGACATTGCGCATGCGTTAGGTGTTAGGTTTATTTAGCAGCCAGTTTAGGGAGTTACGGGGCTCCAATAGTCAGCGTAAGGCTTCTTACGGCTGCTTTTTGTGGCGAGGTGAAAATGGAGTAAGATTTCTCCATTTTCGCCACGTAAGTCTTTACGCTGTATATTGGATACCAAACTGCGCGGGTTTGGTATACCTGCCTATGGCCCAAAAAACTACGGGCGACGGCAGAAATATACGCACGTAACTTCTAGGTTACGCCGTATATAGGATACCAAACCCGCGCAAATATTGGCGTCGCCGACTTTTGCGGGCGACGATTTTTATCGGATCGACCCCATGATATTTGTGTTTATTGGCTATGATATTTTAATTTCATTGAAATAAGAAAACAAATATTAAAATTAAAAGAGAACCAATTTGAGTGGGTAAAAAAACAAACATTTTTGGTAGTCAATGTTATGTATTAAATGAACGCAAATGTTAGATAGATACTAAATTCTCTTAAGGAGCTGTCATCTCTTAATGCAGTTCTGCTGACATTTCATCTAAAAACATCAGATCAAAGTGTTGCGCTAGTTTGAACTCAATGGGAAACATGACTGAAAGGTGAAGACTCACATGCATTTGATGAAATTTATTTTGAAGGTACAGCAGGCATTGTTTGATCACTGGTCAACATCTATAACTTACATCCCCCAAAGCTGTGTCCTGTGCTATATACTGATGGTATTTAAGCTGACATTACAGCCTATCCGATGAGTAAATAAAAGCCCTTGATGCTTTCTATGCTCAGAGCAAAGTAAATACTATAGTGTGACCTTGTCCTGGTAATTTTTACTGTGACTGACTGGAGAAAGAGGAAGGATGATTAAGTCTAAGAAATAAATAAATGTTTTTTTTTTAAATTCTTAAATGTCAACTGTTTTATAAAGGTATATAGCACATTTAGTTAATACAATTGTTAGACATAGAACAAAAGAAAAAAAATAATGTTTCTATACAAAAATATAAATCTATGAAGATAATAATTTATTAATCTAGAATTTCTATACCAAATAGGACTTACATAGTAGATGAAGTTGAAAAAAGACTGAAGTCTATCAAGTTCAACCTATACAAATCTAATATACTTACAGAAAAAAAAAAAAAAAAAAAAGCTCCAGTTCAGCTTAAATAATCCCACTAAAAGGTGACCCATTTATTACAAGCAATCATATCCATGAATTTTATTTCTGTTTTTAAATGTATCTAGGGTATTGGCATTCACTACCTTCTTTGGTAAATTTAAGCAGGAGAAGCAAAGCAAAGCAATAAACATATTTGTCCAAAATGAACTTGAAATAATTTAATGTTGTTCTTTCCCTCAGAATGAATTTTGTATGTGCCTGAACCAAGCGTGAAATATATGCAGTAGCTTATAGAGATAGAGGCAGTGGCGTAACTAGGAACCACAGGGCCCAGGTGCAAGAATCTAAGATGAATGACGAGAGCAAAACTGACCCTCATGCTTGTGTTACAAGTTTGTGGTTAATCCATTCACACATTCACATCAATGCCAAAAATATTAACAAAAGTGAAAAGCTCTGGTAAAGTCATTGTCACTGCTCGTACAGGACTTCACAAGCCACAAAACTGGCCTCATAGATTTTAACACTATTTCAAGACTTTTGGCAAAGAATATTGCTTTTATTCATAGACAAAACGCACTAATGCCATATTTTGAGGTACTGATGGGAACAGTGTGTTGTAAAATACGTTTCCTCCTTGATATGTTTTCAAAGACTTGTCCTACCAGTTGCAGAGTTTAAAATCTATGGAAAATCGCTCCTTTAGAAATATTTTCTACATTAAATAGCTGTCTCTACTAGTTGAAACCCCAACCTAATCAAATTGGCTGAGCTTGCAGGGATATTGTACCTCTATATTTGCTCTAAATCCTACTTATCTTAGAGAGAACAACGGAAAAATTTACATTTGAAAAATAAATCTTATACATTTTCTATAACCAGTAGTTAAATATTGAATTTTACATTATAGGTGGGGATAAAACATGCAGACATTTCACATGAAAACAGAAATGAAAACAATTTAAAACACTCCAATAGGTAAAATGGATCATTGGAATACATTAAATGGGATAAACAAAATTACAGTACACTGTTCCTTTAATGTACAATTGTCTAGGTTGCATAGGGCTATTTTTGAAAGTACATTATTTTGTGTTGTGATGTGGTGACAAAAACATATATATTTAGAGGTTGTGAAATCAATGGTTCTTTGAAGTTAGAAAAAAATGTATTTGAGCTGGGGCATCATGGGTATACAGTACACATGTGTATGATGTGTCATATATATGCATTATACTGTAAAAATGAAATATGCATATAAGTCTAACTAATCATGGCCTTAATTCCTACAAAATTGTCTGTCTATTTTTGTGTATTTAGTTTTTTTTATACTTATATATAGATGTGCATTAATTTTGTAACAAACGCACATTTGCTAACAAAACACGGATATTTGTCTCTTTTTTACAAGACATTATCTGAACAAATGCAGCATGAACTTTAAAGAGAACAAAGGAAGAATAATGATTTCATCAGTATTAATTAGTTTCCTTTAAATAATTAAAAATTGCACTCTGGAGAGCCACTCATTTTCTTCACAGAGCCTTGGACATGCTAGCAGGAGATTAGGAGCCGCCACACTAAGCCTATTGTTACTGCGGCAGGGGCTCTGTTGAAAAGAAGAGAGGGCTAGTGTTGCTCTCCAGCACACTTAGGTACAGTAAGTATTTTAGTCGCTACATGTGAACTTTTTAACCTGTAGCAGTGGAACATGTACATTCAGTTATTAAAAATAAATGTAAATGTTCCACGAATGGTTGATATTCGTTTTGTTTAAAACTAAACAAATACCAAACAGCACGGGTGCCGGATATTTGAAATACAAAGTAATTTGAATATTCGGAACAAAAGATTTGGCAGAACTGAAAATGTATATATGTCAACTAATTTTTGCTGTATAATCACTGTCAGCTTCATGTCAATAGTGGGGTTCTGGGCAAATAATTTGCAAGGTAATGTCTTATTTACCTTTATTGTGCTCTATGCAATGCAAAGATAGAAATAAAAAATGTTGTTTCCAAAACACCAAAATTTAGGATTTTAATCCTCTATTTTTTAATAAAATTAAGAATTTAAAACTAGAAGAAAACATTTATTATTTTTGTCACCTTGCACCATCTTGAAATTTATGCAGAATATTATTAGGTAAACAATATCTAACCTTACAAATGTAAGATACATTATAATATCTGTATTTTGCTTTACCAACCACATTAAAGGGACACTAAACCCAATTTTTTTCTTTTGTGATTCAGATAGAGTATGCAATTTTAAGCAATTTTCTAATTTACTCCTATTGTCAATTTTTCTTCATTCTCTTGCTATCTTTATTATCTAGTGAACTGCTTGTGCAATGTTAAATGCTGACAGCGTATGCTGTCGGCATTCAGCAATGTCTGCTGGACAAACATTGATAAATTGGCCCCATGGAATGAGAAGTCAGTGACTTCTAAGTGGAAAAGCGCTTAACTAATATAGTAAAGACCATCTGACCTAGAACTTGATGATGTGTATATGTGTAGATTACCACTGGCGCTTATAAATTAAGCTAGGATTTGTCCTACCAAGTAATTGTGACTTTTCTAAGTGAAAAAATAGAAAGAAAAATGGAGATATTAAATGTGACTTCAGTTTATCTCATGTGAAACTTATTTTGTCTTATGTAACTCTGATGTGTTTCAAATCAAACAGTGATATTAAAGATGCAGATGTCTGAGAGTCTATGACATCCAATATAATATTTTGATCCTTGTGATTGGACTATAAAAAGGTGTTTACCTTAAGATAATAATTTGTCTGTAAATATAGACAATTCAAATGTTGACAGATTAAATGCTATTTGTGAAGCGTGTCTCTATTTTCTGAGAGATATGGTGATGTGAAACGGTGTCTTTTGTGGATGTGTGAAAGAAAAAAAAACTTAAATTACGTATATAAATTAATGGCTGTGTTTGTAGGTGATGTAGATGGGTAAGTAAAAAAGGATCGTTCAATATAGATAAAGTCTCATTTAATGAACTAAATAGCTCTATTAACATATGATGGCATAAAATACATTAAGCAAAAAATTGCACAAAAACATATACAATATAAAATATAGGGACGTCTCCCTATGTGTAATTCCTTAGGTCAAATATCCTAACAATAATAGTATTACTTTAAAAGTGATAGTAACTTAATACAAATAGCCACCCTTTGGGTTAAAAAGTTGTTTGGCAAAACGTTGTTTAGAAAAACGTAAGGTACCTTACTTGTGTCCGTTAAGAATCGGAAGTGTCTCTGAGTCACTGTAGCGCTTCTATGAGCGTCCTCCTATGTTTTGCTCTTTCGCGGCTTAATGTGAACAGGCGAACCTCCGTTCCCTATTGGTAGTTAGAGGTGACGCCTCTTTTTTGATAGGCTGTAGCGGTGCGCTGAATGTACAGCGTATAGAGATGTAGATGATCCGTAACAGATTGTTTTAAACTGAAACTGTTACAACTTTTCTTCTGCCCATATGAGCGCAGGATTGAAGATATATTGTTGTAGAAACAAGGTGTCGTTCTTTAATGCAGCTGATCAGATCCTTGGTCCTCCTGGTGGCTTTTTCTCCTAAATCCTGGGAATCAAAGAGACCACTTGAGGGGCTGGATCGCAGCTTTAGAGAGTACTTCAAAGGTTGTAATACAGGCAGTCTGGAGTAAATTCTATGCGTTTCACCCTCTGGGGGCTTTATCAAGATCTTGATAAGATCTTGATCAACATCTTGATAAAGCCCTCAGAGGGTGAAACGCGTAGAATTTACTCCAGACTGCCTGTATTACAACCTTTGAAGTACTCTCTAAAGCTGCGATCCAGCCCCTCAAGTGGTCTCTTTGATTCCCAGGATTTAGGAGAAAAAGCCACCAGGAGGACCAAGGATCTGATCAGCTGCATTAAAGAACGACACCTTGTTTCTACAACAATATATCTTCAATCCTGCGCTCATATGGGCAGAAGAAAAGTTGTAACAGTTTCAGTTTAAAACAATCTGTTACGGATCATCTACATCTCTATACGCTGTACATTCAGCGCACCGCTACAGCCTATCAAAAAAGAGGCATCACCTCTAACTACCAATAGGGAACGGAGGTTCGCCTGTTCACATTAAGCCGCGAAAGAGCAAAACATAGGAGGACGCTCATAGAAGCGCTACAGTGACTCAGAGACACTTCCGATTCTTAACGGACACAAGTAAGGTACCTTACGTTTTTCTAAACAACGTTTTGCCAAACAACTTTTTAACCCAAAGGGTGGCTATTTGTATTAAGTTACTATCACTTTTAAAGTAATACTATTATTGTTAGGATATTTGACCTAAGGAATTACACATAGGGAGACGTCCCTATATTTTATATTGTATATGTTTTTGTGCAATTTTTTTACTTAATGTATTTTATGCCATCATATGTTAATAGAGCTATTTAGTTCATTAAATGAGACTTTATCTATATTGAACAATGCTTTTTTACTTACCCATCTACATCACCTACAAACACAGCCATTAATTTATATACGTAATTTAAGGGTTTTTTTCTTTCACACATCCACAAAAGACACCGTTTCACATCACCATATCTCTCAGAAAATAGAGACACGCTTCACAAATAGCATTTAATCTGTCAACATTTGAATTGTCTATATTTACAGACAAATTATTATCTTAAGGTAAACACCTTTTTATAGTCCAATCACAAGGATCAAAATATTATATTGGATGTCATAGACTCTCAGACATCTGCATCTTTAATATCACTGTTTGATTTGAAACACATCAGAGTTACATAAGACAAAATAAGTTTCACATGAGATAAACTGAAGTCACATTTAATATCTCCATTTTTCTTTCTATTTTTTCACTTAGAAAAGTCACAATTACTTGGTAGGACAAATCCTAGCTTAATTTATAAGCGCCAGTGGTAATCTACACATATACACACTATCTTAACTTAAACTACTGAGGAGGAGTAGTTTTCACTTCCACCAGGCATTTAGGATCTTCTAGTAAGCGCCAACCCTCTTATCACTTCTAGACCTTGATGATCTAAAGTGCTCTGGATAGATTATCTAAGAAGTCTTGTTAGTAAAGTGAGATCTCTCAAACAATGTTATAAAGGCACATTTTTGCTTGAGAGCTGTTAATCTCATGCAGATTTCTGGGTGTGAAGGAGAGACACATACAATACAATATAATGCTCTAAAAAGAACCCCAAACATTTTGCGTTATGCCTTTCCCTGCAGACAGTTTTTGATGATCAGAACTCTAGAACTTGACTAATACTGGCCTCACCGAGCTTTAGTTAATAAGAGCATCTGTTTTATTAAACAGACTAGTGATTTTAACGTAGAACTTTACCTAAAGAAGCCTGATAAATTATTTTTATAATGTAATGTATAATTCAAAATGATAATAGAAAAAAAATGAAAACATCATCACAAAACTATTCTGCAGGAAAAAACCTGCTTAATGTCTAATAAAAAAGCAAAGTATAATTTTGGCTCATACTACCTTAAATCTATTTTCACAGCTGCAATAACCTATGCCAGCAATATCAGTTTATTTCATTGACAATTCTCGTATGCTCCCTAAAAAGACAAGAACCAGATTCAAATATTTTAACAGGCTTAAAGATTTAACAACCTTTCATAGTCTGCTAATTTTCAAACAGATGTAGAAATGCAAAATGCTTTGATAATAGACTTCTCCCTGAGGACAAGATGGTCAATCTGTAGCAAATCTTTTATCTTTTTTTTTGTCTTAGACATTTTTGTTTACCACTGTGCATTAACGCATTTTTTGAGATAAGCAACAGGAATTTTATCAATGCCCAAATATATTGCATACAAATCTAGTGAAAACATGAGCTAAACGTTAACAGCAACATTCAAAAAGGTGCACGGGGCAAATGGACATGTATTTTGAGACAATAAAGCTTTAGAAGAGTCTGATTATCTAATGGCCTTGGGCTTGTAAGATTCTGTAGGAAACATCGCCTGCATGGGTGTAGGAACTGGGGGGAAGGCTGAGAGGACACATCCCCCACCAGGAAATCATGTGGGGGGAACAGATAATACATAAATCGCGCACAGTTAAATGAGGCAGGCCACAGGAGGATTGCTTAACAGTCGGCCATCACTGTTGAGAGGCCTGCACTGCTCTTTCAACTGTTCGCTAGAGCCTTGTACATATTGGGTTGCCTAAAATTTCAATTTTTTTATATCTCTGGTGTGCCGTATTATTCATATAGGTTTGCCTAAACTCCCTCCCTGAGAGCCCTAATCACTACTAAAGCCAAAAAGAACAGCTTTCTATCTCTAACCATGCAGTGGATTCTGGGGCGCTCAAATCAACTTACAGGTGACTGGCAAATTAAAGGGATGGTAAACCATAAAAGGATGGTAGCATTCCCCAGTTTTGCATAACCAACACTGTTATAGAAATATACACAGAGATTACGAGTTTTGCGTTAGCCTTAAAAAGCAGCGTTGAGAGGTCCCAACGCTGCTTTTTACCTAACGCTGGTATTACGAGTCTGACAGGTAGAGGCTTACCGCTCACTTTTCTTAAACTACCTATTAACCCCTAAACCGAGGCCCCCCCACATCGCAAACACTATAATAAAATTTTTTAACCCCTAATCTGCCGACCGGACATCGCTGCCACCTACATTATACCTATGAACCCCTAATCTGCTGCCCCTAACATCGCCAACACCTACATTATATTTATTAACCTCTAATCTGCCACCCCCAATGTGGCCGCCACCTACCTACAATTATTAACCCCTAATCTGCCGACCGGAGATCGCCGCCACTTTAATAAATGTGCTGTTGCACTCCCGCCTCGCAAACACTAGTTAAATATTATTAATCCCTAATCTGCCGTCCCTAACGTTGCCGACACCTACTTACATTTATTAACCCCTAATCTGCCACCCCCAACCTCGAAGAATGAAGGTTCCTTTAAATGACGTCATCCAAGATGGCGTCCCTTGAATTCCGATTGGTTGATTGGATTCTATCAGCCAATCGGAATTAAGGTAGGAAAAATCCTATTGGCTGATTGAATCAGCCAATAGGATTGAGGTCGCATTCTATTGGCTGTTCCAATCAGCCAATAGAATGCGACCTTAATCCTATTGGCTGATTGCATCAGCCAATAGGATTTTTCCTACGTTAATTCCGATTGGCTGAGAGAATCCTATCAGCCAATCGGAATTCAAGGGACGCCATCTTGGATGACGTCATTTAAAGGAACCTTCATTCTTCGTTAGGACGTCGTTTGAGGAGGATGGCTCTGCGTCGGCTGGATAGAAGATGAAGATAGAAGATGCAGCCTGGATGAAGCCTTCTGCCATCTGGAGGACCTCTTCTGCACTGATCGGATGAAGACTTGTGCCGTATGGAGGACCACTTGTGCCCGGCTGGGTGAAGACGGCTCAAGGTAGGGAGATCTTCAGGGGGTTAGAGTTAGGTTTTTTAAGGGGGGATTGGGTGGGTTTTAGAGTAGGGGTGTGTGGGTGGTGGGTTTTAATGTTGGGGGGGTATTGTATTTTTCTTTTTCAGGCAAAAGAGCTGATTACTTTGAGGCAATGCCCCGCAAAAGGCCCTTTAAAGGGCTATTTGTAATTTAATATAGGGTAGGGAAATTTTATTATTTTGGGGGGCTTTTTTATTTTATTAGGGGGATTAGATTAGGTGTAATTAGTTAAAAATTCTTGTAAATCTTTTTTTTTCTGTAATTTAGTGTTTGTTTTTTTCTCGTAATTTAGTTTATTGAATTTTATTGTATTTAATTGTAGGTAGTTTAGGTAATTTATTTAATGATAGTGTAGTGTTAGGTGTAATTGTAACTTAGGTTAGGATTTATTTTCCAGGTATTTTTGTACTTATTTTAGCTAGGTAGTTATTAAATAGTTAATAACTATTTAATTACTATTGTACCTAGTTAAAATAAATACAAAGTTGCCTGTAAAATAAAAATAAATCCTAAACTAGATACAATGTAACTATTAGTTATATTGTAGCTATCTTAGGGTTTATTTTATAGGTAAGTATTTAGTTTTAAATAGAATTAATTTATTTAATTATGTTAAATTAATTTTGTTTAATTTACATTATATTTAAGTTAGGGGGGTTAGACTTAGGTTTAGGGGTTAATAAATTTATTATAGTAGCGACGACGTTAGGGTCAGAAGATTAGAGGTTAATAAATGTAGGAAGATGTCGGCAACGTTGGGGGGGCAGATTAGGGGTTAAAAAATTTTATTAAAGTGGCGGCGATGTCCGGTCGGCAGATTAGGGGTTAATAATTGTAGGTAGGTGGCGGCGACGTTGGGAGCAGCAGAATAGGGGTTTATAAGTATAATATAGGTGGCGGCGATGTTGGGGGCTGTATATTAGGGGTTCATAGGGATAATGTAGGTGGCGGCGGTGTCCGGAGCGGCAGATTAGGGGTTAATAATATAATGTAGGTGTCAGCGATAGCAGGTGCGGCAGATTAGGGGTTAATAAGTGTAAGATTAGGGGTGTTTAGACTCGGGGTTCATGTTAGGGTGTTAGGTGTACACGTATTTTTTATTTTCCCATAGGAAAAAATGGGGTTGCGTTAGAAGCTGAACGTTGCTTTTTTGCAGGTGTTAGGTTTTTTTCCAGCCAGCTCAGCCCCATTGCTTCCTATGGGGAAATCGTGCACGAGCACGTTTAGCCAGCTTACCGCTACCGTAAGCAACGCTGGTATTGAGGTGAGATGTGGGGCTAAATTCTGCTCTACGCTCACCTTTTTGAGACTAACGCCAGGTTTAAAAAAACCTGTAATACCAGCTTTGGCTTAAGGTAGCGTTAGAAAAAAAAGGCTCATTAGCCCCGCACCACTGTTAATGCCAAACTCGTAATCTCGCTGATACTTTTTACCTCATGTATCTAAGTTTCTGCAGACCCCCTCCTTATCTCAGATCTTTTGACAGACTGTCTCTGAAATAACTTCACGTGCATGAGAACAATTTTATTTATATGAAACACACAAAATAACGCCCTTTAGCTGTGAAAAACTGTCAGATGCATTCAGATAAGAGGTGGCCTTCAAGGGCTTAGAAATTAGCATATGAGTCTACCTAGGTGTAGCTTTCTTTCTTTTTTTTAGCTGCATGTCATCAGGTAGGTTGTTTAGGCCAGGATCTGCAATCAGGTCAGTGTCTGGCAGGTGTCAGATTACACAGGCAGCCAGCTGCCAGAAAGTAATCTCCGCTCCATGGAGATGAGGTACAGTTTGATTTTTTTTTAAAGTGTGTTTTGTGTGTTTTTCTGTGTGTTGTATGTGTGTTTGTCTGTGTTTTGTGTGTGTTGAGTGTTTTTGGCAACATTGGCTTACAATCATATAATGAGCTAAAAGTAAAAAGATTGCACACGAGCACTACCCAACGTGAGCAAAAAGTGGAACTTCGTGACTGTGTTAACATCGCACTTCAAACGCTACTTCTGACACCCTAAGAGTCACGATATACTCATTATTTCTCACATGCACGCACCACTTGCAATCTAGCCCATAGTGTGTGGATATTTGTGTTAGATAAGTATTTAATCATTTGTGTTCCTTTTGTAACTCTATTTCATCAAATGTACTTGAATCATAAAACTTTGAAGGATTCCTGTTTGAAAATATAGTAAATACATTTATAAAATAAATCAATAGTGAGAAATAAATGTTTGCTTTTAGAGAAAGGTAATTTTATGGTCTGTATAAATTTTCAGTAACTTAATAGGTTTTTTTGTGTGTGTTGTTTTCTGTAGCAACAATTAAATATTTATATATAATATAATATTTCAGACACCTGGCTCATCTGCATCTGTGTTGGCCTAATCCTACATCAGACTTGCCTCTCCAGTCACAATTTGTTTTCACAGCAACATCAGAACCCTGTCTCCCTTGTCCTTGTAAGCCACATCAGAACCCTGTCTCCCATGTCCTTTTAAGCCACATAAGAACCCTGTCTCCCTTGTCCTTGTAAGCCACATCAGAACCATGTCTCCCTTGTCCTTGTAAACCACATCAGAACCCTGTCTACCTTGTCCTTGTAAGCCACATCAGATCCCTGTCTACCTGGTCCTTGTAAGCCACATCAGAACCCTGTCTCCCTTTTCCTTGTAAGCAACATCAGAACCCTGTCTCCCATGTCTTTGTAAGCCACATCAGAACCCTGTCTCCCATGTCCTTGTAAGCCACATCAGAACCCTGTCTCCCTTGTCCTTGTAAGCCACATCAGAACCCTGTCTACCTGGTCCTTGTAAGCCACATCAGAACCCTGTCTCCCTTGTCCTTGTAAGCCACATCAGAACCCTGTCTCCCTTGTCCTTGTAAGCCACATCAGAACCCTGTCTACCTGGTCCTTGTAAGCCACATCAGAACCCTGTCTCCCTTGTCCTTGTAAGCCATATCAGAACCCTGTCTCCCTTGTCCTTGTAAGCAACATCAGAACCCTGTCTCCCATGTCCTTGTAAGCCACATCAGAACCCTGTCTCCCTTGTCCTTGTAAGCCACATCAGAACCCTGTCTACCTGGTCCTTGTAAGCCACATCAGAACCCTGTCTACCTGGTCCTTGTAAGTCACATCAGAACCCTGTCTACCTGGTCCTTGTAAGCCCCATCAGAACCATGTCTACCTGGTCCTTGTAAGCCACATCAGAACCCTGTCTCCCTTGTCCTTGTAAGCCACATCAGAACCCTGTCTACCTTGTCCTTGTAAGCCACACCAGAACCCTGTCTACCTGATCCTTGTAAGCAACATCAGAACCCTGTCTCCCATGTCCTTGTAAGCCACATCAGAACCCTGTCTCCCATGTCCTTGTAAGCCACATCAGAACCCTGTCTCCCATGTCCTTGTAAGCCACATCAGAACCCTGTCTCCCTTGTCCTTGTAAGCCACATAAGAACCCTGTCTCCCTTGTCCTTGTAAGCCACATCAGAACCATGTCTCACTTGTCCTTGTAAGCCACATCAGAACCATGTCTCCCTTGTCCTTGTAAGCCACATCAGAACCCTGTCTCCCTTGTCCTTGTAAGCCACATCATAACCATGTCTCCCTTGTCCTCGTAAGCCACATCAGATCCCTGTCTACCTGGTCCTTGTAAGCCACATCAGAACCCTGTCTCCCTTGTCCTTGTAAGCAACATCAGAACCATGTCTCCCATGTCCTTGTAAGCCACATCAGAACCCTGTCTCCCATGTCCTTGTAAGCCACATCAGAACCCTGTCTCCCTTGTCCTTGTAAGCCACATCAGAACCCTGTCTACCTGGTCCTTGTAAGCCACATCAGAACCCTGTCTCCCTTGCCCTTGTAAGCCACATCAGAACCCTGTCTCCCTTGTCCTTGTAAGCCACATCAGAACCCTGTCTCCCTTGTCCTTGTAAGCCACATCAGAACCCTGTCTACCTGGTCCTTGTAAGCCACATCAGAACCCTGTCTCCCTTGTCCTTGTAAGCCACATCAGAACCCTGTCTCCCTTGTCCTTGTAAGCAACATCAGAACCCTGTCTCCCATGTCCTTGTAAGCCACATCAGAACCCTGTCTCCCTTGTCCTTGTAAGCCACATCAGAACCCTGTCTCCCTTGTCCTTGTAAGCCACATCAGAACCCTGTCTACCTGGTCCTTGTAAGCCACATCAGAACCCTGTCTACCTGGTCATTGTAAGCCACATCAGAACCCTGTCTACCTGGTCCTTGTAAGCCACATCAGAACCCTGTCTACCTGGTCCTTGTAAGCCACATCAAAGCCCTGTCTCCCTTGTCCTTGTAAGCCACATCAGAACCCTGTCTACCTGATCCTTGTAAGTCACATCAGAACCCTGTCTACCTGGTCCTTGTAAGCCACATCAGAACCATGTCTCCCTTGTCATTGTAAGCCACAACAGAACCCTGTCTACCTGGTCCTTGTAAGCCACATCAGAACCCTGTCTACCTGGTCCTTGTAAGCCACATCAGAACCCTGTCTCCCTTGTCCTTGTAAGCCACATCAGAACCCTGTCTCCCTTGTCCTTGTAAGCAACATCAGTACCCTGTCTCCCTTGTCCTTGTAAGCAACATCAGTACCCTGTCTCCCTTGTCCTTGTAAGCAACATTAGTACCCTGTCTCCCTTGTCCTTGAAAGCCACATCAGAAGGGTTCTGATTTGAACAGCCAATAGGATTTCAGTAGCTCACATCCTATTGGTTGATTTGAAAATTTCAGCCAATAGGAATGCAAGGTACCCCAAATATAAAATGGGTACCTTGCATTCAGTCTTCAGTGTGCAGCGGTGATCATACAAAGAGGATCTCCATACTGGATGGCTCCACGGTCACTGGCCCTGTTCCGCGGTCACCTCTGCTCCGGAGATGAAGATAGAAGAGGTCATCGTCCAAAACAAGATCATTACTGCCTGGAAGAAGACCTTCTACGCCGGACATCCGGAACAGTGAGTAACTATTTGGGGCTTAGACTTAGGCTTTTTTTTATTTTTTGGGGTGTCTTTTTTTTAGATTAGGGTTTCTTTGGGCTGTGAAAGAGCTGATTGCCCTTTTAAGGGAAATGCCCATACAAATGCCCCTTTTTCAGACTCGTCGGAAACAGAAGTTATAAAGACCGCTGCTGCATAACCTGTCCGTCCTGCTCTGAGGCGACGGACAGAAATCAACCCAATCGAATATGATCGGATTGATTGACACCCCCTGCTAGCGGCAGAGCCTATGCTGTCGGCATTTATCGATGTGCCACGGACATGATACGCTACATCGTATCATGTCTGCTCGCACATTAATAAATTGACCCCATAGTGTTTTGTGAACTCTACAGTCCCATTGCGGTGTGAACACTAGTGCCACACTCCTTTTGTATATTATGGTGTGCAACTCTACTGCTTTTTTATTTTTGTGTTGCTGCTTAGGATAAATTGATGTCACATGGCTGTGTTAGCATATCCTAGTATCCTAGTATCAGAATATTGTTGTTTATTATGGTGTTATATGTCTCTGTGTGTCTTATTGTGTGTTACTGATACATATATATTAGTGTCACATTTCTAAGTGTTATTTTTTTTGGTGTGTGTATATTAGTATAGTTCATGTCACAGCGCCTGTGTATGTGGTTATCACAGTACTGTGTGCATACATGTGTCACTGAGTGTTTCAAACACTGGTGTATGTGTATATTGCAGACAGACGTATTTATGTTACACTTTGTTGTGTTTACATTATGTTAATAATATTATGTTTATATAATGACTTCATATTTCATAGCTTTATTTAAACTGTACTGGTGAACTCCTTGAGATCATGGGCTGCTGTGGTATCTTAATATCAGTTATCAAATCTATCCATTAATCCATATAATGGTGTATTGACAACAAGTTCTTCCTTAATGCATTGCAAAAACTTTTATAATGGTTTCCGTGACCTTTAATAGATTGCGTAACAAGTAAATCAGCAAACTATAACAGTCTTTTCTACATAAAGATAGCTATGTCCCCTGTGTGCTTTATAGTTTTTGTCACCTATCCTTTTTCAAAGAATCGCAGTAAGGCCAGTTTTCCACTTAATGAGTCCCTACAGTATTTCCCTCCAAAAGTTTGCTTCATCTTGTATACAAAATGTAACCAAACTAATTAAACAATTTATTGGCCACCATGTATCTAAACTTGAGAAGCTGTCTGCACGCCTTTGCCACATACGGGCAGTGGACCTGTTCATCCGCTGGCCCATATGCAGCATTACACACTGCTGAGTGTGTAATGTCTGCCCCTTCACTTGTGTGATCAATCTCTCAGAGCAAGCAAGCTCTCTGTGATTTCTCTTCGCCCCCTCAGAGGTGGTGAAGAGTGTAGAAAGCAGCGGTCTAACGACCGCTGCTTCTAACATTGCAGGAAGCAGGCTCACATGTGCGAACCTGCCCCACAAGGGCTCCAGAGCAGCTTCCGCTGCTTCATACATAGAGCCCATTGTTTGTGGTGTGGTATGGTGTTATGTGGTATGTGTGTAGTGTGGTATGTTGTGTGTGAGTAAGACAAAAAGTAATACAGAATGAAAAATATACAAAAGGAAAAATTATGACCAGACTACTGGAGGGCCCTGACCACTGGTTTAGCAAGGGGCTCCACAATTTCTCTCTCTACATAGTCACTGTCTGCTGTGACTGTCTGTAAAAAGTGAGAGTAAAGTTCCTAGTCAGGCAGGCATGGAGAGGCAGGGGTTAAGGGGGTCCTTACCTTTTTGTTATTACCGGGGGACCCATGGGTTGTCATTCCACCAGTGCCAGTAAACATGCTATCCCCCACAGATTTGTTGGGTTTCTATGCCCAAGGTCACCAGTACTATGAAGCTCCTGCTGGAATTCTCTAAAGGCAATTGTTACCTTGAGAACAATGTGGCTGATTCTCTAAAGATCTCTGGACTTGTGAGATTCTATAAAAATGCTCTCAACCATTTCTATATTGTCCTGGTGGAATTCTATAAAGCCACGTTTTACCATGAAAACAGGGTGTCTTGCTATAGGGGCATATACTGCATATTTTTCATATGGGAAACAGATGCATACATTACAAAAGTGCAGAATTAAATTCATAATTTAAAAATCATAGAAAAGATATAATTGAACCATTCACATAAAAATATACAGGAAAAATATTATTGTTAAGGTGCATCAAAATTCTTACAAAAAAATCGTATTTTAACAAAAAAAATGAATTTGTATGTAAATTACACAGGAATAAATCTTATTAAATATGCACAGTGTCATCGTAATTTAAGTATATTGGATGTGGAAAAAAACATACGGCTAGATTACGAGTTTTGCGTTATGAGCTGTGCGGTGTTAACTTGCACGTTATTGTCACCACTCACTTTTCTGCAGCGCTGGTATTACAGGTTTTTCTAAACCCAGCGTTAAAAGGCAAGAAGTGAGCATAGGGCAAAATCGTGCTCCATACCGCACTCCAATACCAGCGCTGCTTAAGTGAGCGGTGAGCTGGCTATACGTGCTCGTGCACGATTTCCCCATAGACATCAATGGGGAGAGCCGGCTGAGAAAAAGTCTAACACCTGCCAAAAAGCAGCGTAAAACTCAGTAACGCAGCCCCATTGATTCCTATGGGGAAACACATTTTATGTTTACACCTAACACCCTAACATGAACCCCAAGTCTAAACACCCCAAATCTTACACTTATTAACCCCTAATCTGCCGCCCCCGACATCGCCGACACCTACATTATACTTATTAACCCCTAATCTGCCGCTCCGGACATCGCCGCCACCTACATTATATTTATTAACCCCTAATCTGCTGCCCCCAACATCGCCGACACCTACCTAAATTTATTAACCCCTAATCTGCCACCCCCAACATTACCGCCACTATTCTAAATGTATTAACCCCTAAACCTAAGTCTAACCCTAACATCCCCTAACTTAAATATAATTTAAATAAATCTAAGAAAAATTAATATCATTAACTAAATTATTCCTATTAAAACTAAATACCTATAAAATAAACCCTAAGCTAGTTACAATATAACTAATAGTTACATTGTATCTAGCTTAGGGTTTATTTTTATTTTACAGGCAAGTTTGTATTTATTTTAACTAGGTAGAATAGTTACTAAATAGTTATTAACTATTTAATAACTACCTAGCTAAAATAAATACAAATTTAGCTGTAAAATAAAACTTAACCTAAGTTACACTAACACCTAACACTACACTACAATTAAATAACTTACCTAAATTAAATACAATTAAATAAATTAAATACAATTAGCTAAATTACAAAAAAAAACACTAAATTACAGAAAATAAAAAACAAATTATAAGATATTTAAACTAATTACACCTAATCGAATAGCCCTATCAAAATAAAAAAAAGCCACCCCAAAATAAAAAAAAAACCCTAGCCTAAACTAACTATCACTAGCCCTTAAAAGGGCCTTCTGCGGGGCATTGCCCCAAAGAAATCAGCTCTTTTACCTGTAAAAAAAATACAAACAACCCCCCAACAGTAAAACCCACCACCCACACAACCAACCCCCCAAATAAAGCTCCCCATTGCCCTGAAAAGGGCATTTGGATGCGCATTGCTCTTAAAAGGGCATTTAGCTCTATTGCTGCCCAAATCCCTAACCTAAAAAAAAACCTGTAATGCTCATGGGATTCTCCTAAATCAGACAGAACTCGGCCAGTAGTCTTGTTATCCAGGCGTCGAGCCGGAAAGATAGGGAATATCCCAGAGCAGGAAATATCAGGCAAATGAGGAGAGCAGAACTCACCACAGGCAGAACAGCACAAGGCAGATTTTGAGAATGGTCAGGCAAGCAGGATTCGGCAACAGAAAATCAGTTCAGCAATTCAGGGGTTAAACAGAGAGAGCAGTGAGACAGGCAGGGTTCAGCAACAAGAAGTCAGTCCAGCAATTTAGGGGTTAACCAGGTAGCATAGTGAGACAGACAGGGTTCCAGCAACAAAGTATCAGTCCAGCAATTTAGGGGTTAACCAGGTAGCGTAGTGAGACAGGCAGGGTTCCAGCAACAAAGTATCAGTCCAGCAAACAATCTATCACTCCGAGGAGCACACAAAGAATCACCTATACTTGGGTAGTGACAGGTCATTTGCTGCCTGTTCAAATACCTGAGGGATTGGCGCCACTAGACCGGCCGGCATCAGGAGCGTGCGGCGGTGACGTCAGCGCCGCATGCATCCTGAGCCGACACAGCCCTAATAATACACCCTTAAAAAATCCTAACACTAACCCCCCGAAGATTCACTTACCGGGAGAAGTCTTCATCCAAGCGGCAAGATGTCCTCAACAAAGCCGGCAGAAGTGGTCCTCCAGACGGGCAGAAGTGGTCCTCCAGACGGGCAGAAGTCTTCATCCAGACGGCATCTTCTATCTTCATCCTTCCGACGCGGAGCGGCTCCATGTTCAAGACATCCGGCGCGGAGCATCCTCTTCAATCAACGGCTTCTTCGGAATGAATGTACCTTTAAGTGACATCATCCAAGATGGCGTCCCTTAGATTCCGATTGGCTGATAGAATTCTATTAGCCAATTGGAATTAAGGTAGAAAAAAATCCTATTGGCTGATGCAATCAGCCAATAGGATTGAACTTCAATCCTATTGACTGATCCAATCAGCCAATAGGATTGAGCTCGCATTCTATTGGCTGATTGAAACAGCCAATAGAATGCCAGCTCAATCCTATTGGCTGATTGCATCAGCCAATAGGATTTTTTCTACCTTAATTAACCCCTAAACCATCAGCCCCCCACTTCACAAAAAACTAAATTAAGCTATTAACCCCTAAACCTAACAACCCCTTAACTTTAAATTAAAATTTCAACATCCCTATCTTCAAATAAATTTAAACTTACCTGTAGAATTAAAATAAACTAATTTTAAACTATTAATTAACCTACCCTATTATACTACAATTAAATTAAACTACCAATTAAATAAACTAAATTACATATTAATAAAACCTAACACTACTAAAATTATTTAAATATACAATTAAACATTATTACAAAGACCTAAGGTACAAAAAAAAAACTAAGTTACAAAAACACCAAATTTGAAAAATAAACCAAATTATCAAAAATATTTTTTTACACCTAATCTAATAGCCCTATCAAAATAAAAAAGCCCCCCAAAATAAAAAAAAAAACTAGTATACAATAAGCTTCTAATGGCCCAAAAAAGGGCCTTTTGTGGGGCATTGCCCCAAAGATAACAGCTCTTTCACCTGGCAAAAAAATACAAACACCCCCCAACAGTAAAACCCACCACCCAACCAACCCCCCAAATAAAAAAAACTATCTAAAATAACCTAAGATACCCATTGCCCTGAAAAGGGCATTTGTATGGGCATTGCCATTAAAAGGGCATTTAGCTCTTTTACTGCCCAGACCCTAATCTAAAAATAAAACCCACCCAAAAAACCCTTAAAAAAAAACTAACACTAACCCTCGACGATCCACTTACAGTTCTTGAAGTCCCGCTTGAAGGATCCATCCAGCCGGCGAAGTCATCATCCAGGCGACAAGAAGTCTACATCCAGACGGCCTCTTCTATCTTCATCCAGCCGGCGAAGACATCATCCAGGCAGCAAGAAGTCTCCATCCAAGCAGCCTCTTCTGTATTCATCCCTCCGGGTTGAGCTCTCATCCTATTGGCTGTTCCAATCAGCCAATAGGATTGAGCTCTCATTCTATTGGCTGATTGGAACAGCCAATAGGATTTTAGCAGCTCTAATTTCTTTTGGGAGATTGAAATCTTTCAGCCAATAGGAATGCAAGGGACCCCATCTTGGATTGCGTCACTTGCCTTAAAGAATCAGTGTACGGCGGAGACCGTATGAAGAGGATGCTCCACGCCAGATGTCTTCAGGATGGACCCGCTCCGCGCCGGATGGATGAAGATATAAGACGATGCCCGGATGAAGACTTTTTGCCGTCTGGATGATAACTTCTCCGGCTGGATGGATCCTTCAAGCTGGACTTCAAGAACTGTAAGTGGATCGTCGGGGGTTAGTGTTTGTTTTTTTTACGGGTTTTTGGGTGGGTTTTATTTTTAGATTAGAGTGGCAGTAAAAGAGCTAAATGCCCATACAAATGTCCTTTTCAGGGCAATGGGTAGCTTAGGTTATTTTAGATAGTTTTATTTATTTGGGGGGGTTGGTTGGGTGGCGGTGGGTTTTTTTTGCCAGGTAAAAGAGCTGTTATCTTTGGGGCAATTTGGTAGTTTATTGTAGGCTAGGGTTTTTTTTATTTGGGGGGGGGGCTTTTTTATTTTGATAGGGCTATTAGATTAGGTGTAAAAAAATTTATTTTTTATAATTTGGTTTGTTATTTTTCGTAATTTAGTGTGGGGAGGTTTGTAACTTAGTTTTTTTTTGTTTGTAATTCAGAACTTTGTAATAATGTTTAATTGTATATTTAAATCATTTTAGTAGTGTTAGTTTTTTAATATGTAATTTAGTTTATTTAATTGGTAGTTTAATTTAATTGTAGTATAATAGTTAGGGTAGGTTAATTAATAGTTTAAAATTAGTTTATTTTAATTCTACAGGTAAATTTTAATTTATTTGAAGATAGGGATGTTGTAATTTTAATTTAAAGTTAAGGGGTTGTTAGGTTTAGGGTTTAATAGCTTAATTTAGTTTTTTGCAATGTGGGGGGCTGACGGTTTAGGGGTTAATAGGTTTAGTTAGTGGTGGTGATGTGGGAGGCCAGAAGTTTAGGGGTTAATAAGTTTATTTAGTGGCGGCAGTGTCGGAGAGCGGCGGAATAGGGGTTAATAACTTTATTTAGGTTGCGGGGATGTCGGGGAGCGGCGGGATAGGGGTTAATAACTTTATTTAGGTTGCGGCGATGTTGTGGAGTGGCAGAATAGGGGTTAAACATTTTAGCATAGTGGCGGTGTTTAGTAAAATGGTATAAATAAAGTTGGGAAAAAGCCGAATAGACTAGAGATCGATGACTGTTAGTTAACAACAGTCCGATGCTCATAGCCCCCCGTACTTGGTGTGCGTGTTTTTGACTGCTTTTTTTTAAAATAAGGAGAGCATATTGAGATCCGCGGCCGCGATGTTTGGCGAGCGTATTGATGCAGGTGAATGCAACATAGTTGAGACTTTGATAAATATGCCCCAATGTGTATATGCTTTGTTCTATTATTGTCATGTTGCATGTTCCAGGTTGGTTATAAATGTTTGAAACTAGCAGCTAAATTATTTGCTGCCCTCTGTTATTCTAGGTGCGTATTCACTAAGGTATAACTGCATTGTACACAAGACTAAATAAACGTCACACTCACAATCTTTGCAATTTTTTTTTACACAATTTCTGAAAATATTGTTTAGAATGCTGATAGTGTAATCTGGCCTGCATTTATCTAAGTGCTGAAATGCAAATTGTGTATGTAAATGTTTCCATTGGGAATAGTGTAACCTGTTAAGAATAAAAATAACATAATATTGAATTACAAAAAATGTTTACTAACACATTTACACATTAAAAATAATTTAATTTAATTAAAAACCAAACATACACTGCAAGGAACATAAGGATCATTCATAGGAAATAGTGTACTATGTTAAAAAAATATTAGAAATAATTAATTTAATTCAAAATAAAAAAAAAAAATTTGACAGTGTATTATATACTGTGTTCAGAATACAAATTACTCTATAGGGAATGGTAACGTTTGTTAAAAACCAAAATCTTTCAAGCCAGGTTAAAATGACTCAATAGAGAAGAATATGCAACTGTGTTAAAATTGTTATAATTTTAGGAAATATGCTCAGATTCCATAGGGAATATGGATCTGTTCATATAAAAATTAGTCCTTAGAGCAAATGTGTTCAGAATTGTAATCACTGTATAGAAAACTGGGAAATTGTGAAAGTTTGATGTTGGCTCTGGGATTTCATTGAGTATGAAAATTGACATTGAATATGAATATATATATTAAATGCATTTTATATTAAAAATGCAGTTTTGGGTTTTGGTTTGCATTGTAAGAAATTCTTGTACTTGCACATGACCATAGTTAATACTACTGTACAATTTCAATCATCCTTAGAAATTAAAGTTCACTGCATTTCTCAATGTCAATTTAACCCCTTAGTGACTTTTCATTTTTCTGACCGTTTGGGACCAGGGCTATTTTCACATTGCTGCAGTGTTTGTGTTTAGCTGTAATTTTCCTCTTACTCATTTACTGTACCCACACATATTATATACAGTTTTTCTCGCCATTAAATGGACTTTCTAAATATCATTATTTTCATCATTATAATTTACTATAAAAAAAATTATAAAATATTATAAACAAATTGAAAAAAACACACTTTTTCTAACTTTTACCCCCAAAATCTGTTATACATCTTCAACCACCAAAAAACATTCATACTAATTAGTTTCAAAATTTTGTCCTGAGTTTAGAAATACCCAATGTTTACATGTTCTTTACTTTTTTTGCAAGTTATAGGGCAATAAGAACAAGTAGCACTTTGCTATTTCCAGGCCTGATGAAACGGCTCTGTATAGCCGAGAAACGCGTTGCTGTTTTTAAAGATATTTTAATAAATTTATTTTCTCTTTGTACCTCGCTGGAGTGGATCTCCTCTTTTTCCTTAACACTATACACTTTTTGAGTGTCTACAGTATTTGGTTCCCAAGCATTCGGTTCCCGAGCCTATTGCTTCCACACATCCCTCTGTCAACCTCCCAGAGGATTGGAGTAAAGAGAAGGAAGGTATGTTTGCTGATCGGATCCCGATTGGCCAGACGAACCACGTGATCGGCTGGGGTTTGCTGCTTGCCATTGTGTGGCCTCCCGGGCGACAGTGAGGTCCCGGTCTGTGTTTTCAGGCACGCAATAGTGCCGCTTCGTTTGTAAGTATTGCTCTCTCCACCACAGCACATCGTAGTGTATTGGCGATATCACCCTATTTCGGCGCCTTCTTGTCTCCCGTTGTAGATTGATTCAAAGAACTACTTGAATATTCAATTTTAAAACCAGCTATGTGAATTGCCAGGTATAAAATCTGTGAGCTATATTTTAACATTCCAGTGATAAAATGTCACCACAGTCCCCAATGCAGAGCCCAAGCTGTCCAGGACAATCAGGACAGTAAAAGGTGGTATCCTTTCTCTGCACGTGCATCTTGGTACAAAATCCCCAAAATGATCTGCAGCTGAAACTGTAAAAAAGTCAGTTTCATTTTGGGGTATGCTTTTTTGAACAACAAAAAAGTGTTGTGGGTTGCAATCTGTATTAAGTAAATTGCAACCTTTTTTGTACCAGGCCGTTGTCTTCCACATAATTAGGTAGGGCTGCAGCAGCTGATCTGCTAGATCAACCCCACCCATATGCCGGTTATAAGCCTATGCTACGTACAGCGACCTCCATAGTCATCTCTGTCTGGATTGTGGCAAGAAGGTATACATCCTTCTTGTCACTGTACTTAACTGCCAACAGCTCCTCTTGGCGCAAAGCTGATGTCCCCCCCCTTCGTAGCCAGGTGCGTGCAAGTTGTCCTGGGAAACCTGCACGGTTCTTTTGAATTGTACTGCAAGCTACTGTATCAAAACATTCAAAATATCAATTTAGGCATAAGAGGAGGAGATCTAACTAAAAGTCTGTTACAAAGTGAAAGCATATGGATGTTCTTGATTAACGGATTGAACGAACACAATAATTATTTTTCATATTTGTAGAATTGGCATAATTATGAGTAAGGCAGAAAAACATACCTGTATGCAGAAAAACAAAACAATTAACTTAGCATAAAATACTAGACCCAGTTGATACGGCATAGGAAATATAATTGTGCAAATCTGACCCAAGCATATTCAATTTAAGGATTATCAGGAAATACTAGTCTTGAGACCTGAATAAATTCTATAAAGATTCAAAATGTAGCTTACTAGGTCCAACAACACCTGATAGACTTATTATATCAAAGATAAAGGACATACTTTAGAGTATATGACACTAATACAAGTTTTATATATCTATTTAGGATCTTTAGAGATAAGGTCTATATAAGAGTTAAAAACATCAGGTTGTGTAAATATAATTATTTCAATAAAGGTTATAATATCTTATCTAGATATTAGAAATACTGATTAATATATCATCCATAAGGTAATGGGACATTTCAATAAATTTTAAAAAATTAAGCTTTAATTTATTTTTTATTTTTTATTTTTCACTTATCTATTTTTTGTAATTAAGTTCAGATTTCACTTGTTGCATGATTTTATGACAAGTTTAAATCCAATCAATCACTTTAATTTATTTTATTCTAAGGCATACTTCACATTACATAGTACCAGAACATTCATCAGGATGCTGATTATTTTTATCATTTTTTCACCAGCAATCATAATCAAATGAGCAAGGGAATAGCTCATCACATATTTCTTAAAAATTAGCACCCCATTCATTTGTAATTATTTGTAATAATTGCAATGAAAGTAGTATGGTTCTCTTGCCACTTTTTACTTATAAAATCATGATCACTAAGAACAATGTTGTAGTTTAACCCAACATTCCACAGAGTATTATTTTTATGTCACATTTCACAACACTGGAAATATTTCCCTGTCCTTATGACTTCTTCAATTTTGAGAACCGTATTGACTAAGAAATAATTAGATCAAGAATATAGTAATGTTGGTATAAATCAACCTCACACCTAGACACCGAAATCTAAATATATAAAATGTACAATCTATAAACTTACAGACTTTGGTTTAGGCCAATCATAAATCGGATGTGTATGGAATGAATATCTATTTTCAAATATTATCTCAACACATTCTTTCTCAAGTTACAAATATTCATTAAAACGCAACTAGTATCCATGCAGGATGGCAGATTTATTATGAACTTAGATTAATATGGGTAAAACAGATATTACAATATCTATATTTATACAATGAATTTACAGCCATCTATATACCTGGTATTTGTTTCTCAAGATAAAGATAGACATCCAACATTCAATAGTTATCCGATCAAGGTCTCTCCATAATTTCGTTAATTGTTTAAAATAATAATTGTTATACAAATATTAAGTTATTTCAGCAAGCAGAAACTGCCTGAATTGTTTTAAACAGTAACCGGCAGTTTTATGATTAATACTAGAATTGAATTAATCCACTCACTTGAGTCATAAATTAAATCTAAATATTTACCATACATAATATAGGGTATTAGTATCCGACTGTATCAAACTAAATATGAGGGCATCGTAGGCACTTTCGCAAAATATACTTAAAGTGAGAATTATGCACGAGAATAATTATTCTAAACACACTAACATCGACACCCATTTATTTTGATTGGAGGTCAAATCACTACATCAGAAGAAGCAGGCAGAGTCACAAGGGGATAAATACCTGCCACAACGACATGGCCGTAAACCCTTTGTGAAAGCTGAATCAGTCGGCAAGGCGTCAGGGGAGGGGAAGGTTGGGAGTAAATTGGCTCTCATTCTTCCTTTTTAAATTTAGCAAGAATCGTAAAAAATCGTATCATAAATTACCAGTATACTTTAGTCCCTAGGCTTGTACAATAGCCATAGTATTTAGGCTGTAGTATTGGTTCTAGAATCAGCATGTATATTTAATGTGGGTTATGGCGGGTCATTGATAGAATCTCTAAACGGCTACTTCATTATTTATTTATTTATTTATTTATAAAAAACTATATTATTGCCTACTAGAGATAGTAGCAGAAAAGGCACTGCTTACTTTCCTTATTAGTATATACATAGAACTCTAATATAAGTAATCGTTATTTGATAACATTAGTTAAACAACCAGAATATAAGTGAACAGTTCAGCAGTAATACCTGGGAATTAAATTAATGTGGCCTCTTTAACACTCCTATCTAAAGCGTGTTTTATATAGTCAATTATAGACAGTAACAGCGTCTATACACAAACCAGATACACTTGTTATAAAGCATTTTGATAGGTTTACTGTAACTGTTCACTGACAGACGGCAATGGTCCGGATTGATTTAACTATATTCTCTCATTACTTTCTATTTAAATATACACAATAGTTAAATGTAGAAAACACTTACGCCTAGATTACGAGTTTTGTTGGTAAAAGCTTGCGGGGCTAACGAGCCTTTTTTTTCCACACTTTAAACAACGCTGGTATTACAAGTTTTCTGAATGGCTGCGTTAGCCTCAGAAAAGTGAACGTTGAGCAAAATTTAGCTCCACTTCTACCTGTAATACCAGCATTGCTTACGGTAGCGGTAAGCTGGCAAAACGTGCTCATGCACGATTTCCCCATAGGATACAATGGGGCTGAGCTGGCTTGAAAAAAAACTAACACCTGCAAAAAAGCAGCGTCCAGCTCCTAATGCAGCCCCATTGTTTCCTATGGGGAAACACTTTCTAAGTCTACACCTAACACCCTAACATGAACCCCGAGTCTAAACACCCCTAACCTTACACTTATTAACCTCTAATCTGCCGCCCCCGCTATCGCTGACACCTGCATAATATTATTAACCCCTAATCTGCCGCTTCGGACACCGCCGCCACCTACATTATAGCTATGAACCCCTAATCTGCTGCCCCTAACATCGCTGACACCTATATTATATTTATTAACCCCTAATCTTCCGCCCCCAACGTCGCCGCCACCTACCTACACTTATTAACCCCTAATCTGCCGACCGGACATTGCCGCCACTATAATAAATGTATTAACCCCTTAACCGCCGCACTCCTGCCTCGCAAACACTATAGTAAATTTTATAAACCCCTAATCTGCCCCCCCAACGTCGCCGACACCTACCTACAATTATTAACCCCTAATCTCCCGCCCCCAACGTCGCCGCTACTATAATAAAGTTATTAACCCCTAAGTCTAACCCTAACCCTAACACCACCCTAACAAATATAATTTAAATAAAATGAAATAAAATTACTATAATTAAATAAATTAATCCTATTTAAAACTAAATACTTACCTATAAAATAAACCCTAATATAGCTACAATATAACTAATAGTTACATTGTAGCTATTTTAGGATTTATATTTATTTTACAGGCAACTTTGTATTTATTTTAACTATGTATAATAGCTATTAAATAGTTAATAACTATTTAATAGCTACCTAGTTAAAATAATTACAAAATGACCTGTAAAATAAATCCTAACCTAAGTTACAAATACACCTAACACTACACTATCAATAAATTAATTAAATAAATTAACTACAATTATCTAAAATAAAATACAATTAAATAAACTAAACTATAGTACAAAAAACAAACAAACACTAAATTACAAAAAAATAAAAAAAAATTACAAGAATTTTAATCTAATTACACCTAATCTAAGCCCCCTAATAAAATAAAAAAGCCCCCCAAAATAATAAAATTCCCTAACCTATACTAAATTACAAAAGTAATCAGCTCTTTTACCAGCCCTTAAAAGGGCTTTTTGCGGGGCATTGCCCCAAAGTAATCAGCTCTTTTACCTGTAATAAAAAATACAAGACCCCCCCAACATTACAACCCACCACCCACACACCCCTACTCTAAAACCCACATGATCCCCCCTTAAATAAGCCTAACACTAACCCCCTGAAGATCACCCTACCTTGAGCCGTGTTCACCCAGCCGGGCCGAATTCTTCATCCAATCCGGGCGATGTGGTCCTCCATCCAGCAGAAGTCTTCATCCAATCGGGCCAGAAGAGGTCCTCCATGCGGCAGAAGTCTTCATCCAAGCGGACCAGAAGAGGTCCTCCATCCAGCAGAAGTCTTCATCCATCCGCGGCTCCATCTTCAAGACCTCCGACGCGGAACATCCTCCTCGGCCGACGGACTAAAGACGAATGAAGGTTCCTTTAAATGACGTCATCCAAGATGGCGTCCCTCGAATTCCGATTGGCTGATAGGATTCTATCAGCCAATCGGAATAAAGGTAGGAAAAATTCGATTGGTTGATGCAATCAGCCAATCGAATTGAAGTTCAATCCGATTGACTGATTGGATCAGCCAATAGAATTGACCTCGCATTCTATTGGCTGATCCAATCAAAAGAAAGAGCTGATTACTTTTGTAATTTAGTATAGGGTAGGGAATTTTATTATTTTGGGGGGCTTTTTTATTTTATTAGGGGGCTTAGATTAGGTGTAATCAGATTAAAATTCTTGTAATATTTTTTTATTTTTTGTAATTTAGTGTTTCTTTGTTTGTTTTTGTACTATAGTTTAGTTTATTTTATTGTATTTTATTTTAGATAATTGTAGTGTCTTTTTTTTGTACTATAGTTTAGTTTATTTAATTGTATTTTATTTTAGATAATTGCAGTTAATTTATTTAATTAATTTATTGATAGTGTAGTGTTAGGTGTATTTGTAACTTAGGTTAGGATTTATTTTACAGGTAATTTTGTAATTATTTTAACTAGGTAGCTATTAAATAGTTATAAACTATTTAATAGCTATTGTACCTAGTTAAAATAAATACAAAGTTGCCTGTAAAATAAATATAAATCCTAAAATAGCTACAATGTAATTATTAGTTATATTGTAGCTATATTAGGGTTTATTTTATAGGTAAGTATGTAGGTTTAAATAGGATTAATTTATTTAATTATATTATTTTTATTTAGTTTTTTTTAAATTATATTTAAGTTAGGGGGTGTTAGGGTTAGACTTAGATTTAGGGGTTAATAACTTTATTATAGTAGCAGCAACGTTGGGGCCGGGAGATTAGGGGTTAATAAGTGTAGGTAGGTGGTGGTGACGTTGGGGGGGCAGATTAGGGGTTAATAAAATTTATTATAGTGTTTGTGAGGTGGGAGTGCGGCGGTTTAGGGGTTAATACATTTATTATAGTGGCGGTGATGTCCGGTCGGCAGATTAGGGGTTAATAAGTGTAGGTAGGTGGAGGCGACATTGGGGGGGCAGATTAGGGGTTAATAAATATAATGTAGGTGTCGGCGATGTTAGGGGCAGCAGATTAGGGGTTCATAGGGATAATGTAGGTGGCGGCGATGTCCGGTCGGCAGATTAGGGGTTAAATAATTTTATTATAGTGTTTGTGATGTGGGGGGGCCTTGGTTTAGGGGTTCATAGGTAGTTTATGGGTGTTAGTGTACTTTGTAGCACTGTAGTTAAGAGCTTTATGTTCCGGCGTTAGCCCATAAAACTTTTAACTACTGACTTTTAAATGCGGTAGGAGTCTTGGAGGTAAAGGCTCTACCGCTCACTTTCTCCAAGACTTGTAATACCAGCGTTAGCCAAATCCCATTAAAAAGATAGGATACGCAATTGACGTAAGGGGATTTGCGGCAGCCAAAAGTTGCGGAAGAAAAGTGGGCGGTAGACCCTTTCCTGCCTGACTCGTAATACCAGCGGGCGTTAAAAAGCAGCGTTGGGACCTCTCAACGCTGCTTTTTAAGGCTAATGCAGAACTCGTAATCTAGCCGTTAATATTTTGACCTGAGTTTAAATCTTTACAACTGTGTCTATATACATAGAAACTGCAAGATAACATAATTTATGTAAGAACTTACCTGATAAATTCATTTCTTTCATATTAGCAAGAGTCCATGAGCTAGTGACGTATGGGATATACATTCCTACCAGGAGGGGCAAAGTTTCCCAAACCTCAAAATGCCTATAAATACACCCCTCACCACACCCACAATTCAGTTTAACGAATAGCCAAGAAGTGGGGTGATAAAAAAGTGCGAAAGCATATAAAATAAGGAATTGGAATAATTGTGCTTTATACAAAAATCATAACCACCACAAAAAAAGGGTGGGCCTCATGGACTCTTGCTAATATGAAAGAAATGAATTTATCAGGTAAGTTCTTACATAAATTATGTTTTCTTTCATGTAATTAGCAAGAGTCCATGAGCTAGTGACGTATGGGATAATGATTACCCAAGATGTGGATCTTTCCACGCAAGAGTCACTAGAGAGGGAGGGATAAAATAAAGACAGCCAATTCCTGCTTAAAATAATCCACACCCAAAATAAAGTTTAATGAAAAACATAAGCAGAAGATTCAAACTGAAACCGCTGCCTGAAGTACTTTTCTACCAAAAACTGCTTCAGAAGAAGAAAACACATCAAAATGGTAGAATTTAGTAAAAGTATGCAAAGAGGACCAAGTTGCTGCTTTGCAAATCTGATCAATCGAAGCTTCATTCCTAAACGCCCAGGAAGTAGAAACTGACCTAGTAGAATGAGCTGTAATCCTTTGAGGCGGAGTTTTACCCAACTCAACATAGGCAAGATGAATTAAAGATTTCAACCAAGATGCCAAAGAAATGGCAGAAGCTTTCTGACCTTTTCTAGAACCGGAAAAGATAACAAATAAACTAGAAGTCTTTCGGAAAGACTTAGTAGCTTCAACATAATATTTCAAAGCTCTAACAACATCCAAAGAATGTAACGATTTCTCCTTAGAATTCTTAGGATTAGGACATAATGAAGGAACCACAATTTCTCTACTAATGTTGTTGGAATTCACAACTTTAGGTAAAAATTCAAAAGAAGTTCGCAACACTGCCTTATCCTGATGAAAAATCAGAAAAGGAGACTCACAAGAAAGAGCAGATAATTCAGAAACTCTTCTGGCAGAAGAGATTGCCAAAAGGAACAAAACTTTCCAAGAAAGCAATTTAATGTCCAATGAATGCATAGGTTCAAACGGAGGAGCTTGAAGAGCCCCTAGAACCACATTCAAACTCCAAGGAGGAGAAATTGACTTAATGACAGGTTTTATACAAACCAAAGCTTGTACAAAACAATGAATATCAGGAAGATTAGCAATCTTTCTGTGAAAAAGAACAGAAAGAGCAGAGATTTGTCCTTTCAAGGAACTTGCGGACAAACCTTTATCTAAACCATCCTGAAGAAACTGTAAAATTCTTGGAATTCTAAAAGAATGCCAAGAAAAATGATGAGAAAGACACCAAGAAATATAAGTCTTCCAGACTCTATAATATATCTCTCTGGATACAGATTTACGAGCCTGTAACATAGTATTAATCACAGAGTCAGAGAAACCTCTTTGACTAAGAATCAAGCGTTCAATCTCCATACCTTTAAATTTAAGGATTTGAGATCCTGATGGAAAAAAGGACCTTGCGACAGAAGGTCTGGTCGTAGCGGAAGAGTCCACGGATGGCAAGAGGCCATCCGGACAAGATCCGCATACCAAAACCTGTGAGGCCATGCCGGAGCTACCAGCAGAACAAACGAGCATTCCTTCAGAATCTTGGAGATTACTCTTGGAAGAAGAACTAGAGGCGGAAAGATATAAGCAGGATGATACTTCCAAGGAAGTGATAATGCATCCACTGCTTCCGCCTGAGGATCCCGGGATCTGGACAGATACCTGGGAAGTTTCTTGTTTAGATGAGACGCCATCAGATCTATTTCTGGAAGCTCCCATATTTGAACAATCTGAAGAAATACCTCTGGGTGAAGAGACCATTCGCCCGGATGCAACGTTTGGCGACTGAGATAATCCGCTTCCCAATTGTCTATACCTGGGATATGAACCGCAGAGATTAGACAGGAGCTGGATTCCGCCCAAACCAGAATTCAAGATACTTCTTTCATAGCCAGAGGACTGTGAGTCCCTCCTTGATGATTGATGTATGCCACAGTTGTGACATTGTCTGTCTGAAAACAAATGAACGATTCTCTCTTCAGAAGAGGCCAAGACTGAAGAGCTCTGAAAATTGCACGGAGTTCCAAAATATTGATCGGTAATCTCACCTCCTGAGATTCCCAAACTCCTTGTGCCGTCAGAGATCCCCACACAGCCCCCCAACCTGTGAGACTTGCATCTGTTGAAATTACAGTCCAGGTCGGAAGCACAAAAGAAGCCCCCTGAATTAAACGATGGTGATCTGTCCACCACGTTAGAGAGTGTCGTACAATCGGTTTTAAAGATATTAATTGAGATATCTTTGTGTAATCCCTGCACCATTGATTCAGCATACAGAGCTGAAGAGGTCGCATGTGAAAACGAGCAAAGGGGATCGCGTCCGATGCAGCAGTCATAAGACCTAGAATTTCCATGCATAAGGCTACCGAAGGGAATGATTGTGACTGAAGGTTTCGACAAGCTGAAATCAATTTTAGACGTCTCTTGTCTGTTAAAGACAGAGTCATGGACACTGAATCTATCTGGAAACCCAGAAAAGTTACCCTTGTCTGAGGAATCAATGAACTTTTTGGTAAATTGATCCTCCAACCATGATCTTGAAGAAACAATACAAGTCGATTCGTATGAGATTCTGCTAAATGTAAAGACTGAGCAAGTACCAAGATATTGTCCAAATAAGGAAATACCACAATACCCTGTTCTCTGATTACATACAGAAGGGCACCGAGAACCTTTGTAAAAATTCTTGGAGCTGTAGCTAGGCCAAACGGCAGAGCCACAAACTGGTAATGCTTGTCCAGAAAAGAGAATCTCAGGAACTGATAATGATCTGGATGAATCGGAATATGCAGATAAGCATCCTGTAAATCTATTGTGGACATATAATGCCCTTGCTGAACAAAAGGCAAGATAGTCCTTACAGTTACCATTTTGAACGTTGGAATCCTTACATAACGATTCAATATTTTTAGATCCAGAACTGGTCTGAAGGAATTCTCTTCTTTGGTACAATGAAGAGATTTGAATAAAACCCCATCCCCTGTTCCAGAACTGGAACTGGCATAATTACTCCAGCCAACTCTAGATCTGAAACACAATTCAGAAATGCTTGAGCTTTCACTGGATTTACTGGGACACGGGAAAGAAAAAATCTCTTTGCAGGAGGTCTCATCTTGAAACCAATTCTGTACCCTTCTGAAACAATGTTCTGAATCCAAAGATTGTGAACAGAATTGATCCAAATTTCTTTGAAAAAACGTAACCTGCCCCCTACCAGCTGAGCTGGAATGAGGGCCGCACCTTCATGTGGACTTAGAAGCAGGCTTTGCCTTTCTAGAAGGCTTGGATTTATTCCAGACTGGAGATGGTTTCCAAACTGAAACTGCTCCTGAGGATGAAGGATCAGGCTTTTGTTCTTTGTTGAAACGAAAGGAACGAAAACGATTATTAGCCCTGTTTTTACCCTTAGATTTTTTATCCTGTGGTAAAAAAGTTCCTTTCCCACCAGTAACAGTTGAGATAATGGAATCCAACTGAGAACCAAATAATTTGTTACCCTGGAAAGAAATGGAAAGTAGAGTTGATTTAGAAGCCATATCAGCATTCCAAGTTTTAAGCCATAAAGCTCTTCTAGCTAAAATAGCTAGAGACATAAACCTGACATCAACTCTGATAATATCAAAAATGGCATCACAGATAAAATTATTAGCATGCTGAAGAAGAATAATAATATTATGAGAATCATGATTTGTTACTTGTTGTGCTAAAGTCTCCAAGCAAAAAGTTGAAGCTGCAGCAACATCAGCAAAAGATATAGCAGGTCTAAGAAGATTACCTGAACACAGATAAGCTTTTCTTAGAAAGGATTCCATTTTCCTATCTAAAGGATCTTTAAACGAAGTACCATCTGACGTAGGAATAGTAGTACGTTTAGCAAGGGTAGAAATAGCCCCATCAACTTTAGGGATTTTGTCCCAAAATTCTAATCTGTCAGACGGCACAGGATATAATTTCTTAAAACGTTTAGAAGGAGTAAATGAATTACCCAATTTATCCCATTCTCTGGAAATTACTTCAGAAATAGCATTAGGAACAGGAAAAACTTCTGGAATAACCACAGGAGATTTAAACACCTTATCTAAACGTTTAGAATTAGTATCAAGAGGACCAGAATCCTCTATTTCTAAAGCAATTAGTACTTCTTTAAGTAAAGAACGAATAAATTCCATTTTAAATAAATATGAAGATTTATCAGCATCAATCTCTGAGACAGAATCCTCTGAACCAGAAGAGTCATCAGAATCAGAATGATGATGTTCATTTAAAAATTCATCTGTAGAGAGAGAAGTTTTAAAAGATTTTTTATGTTTACTAGAAGGAGAAATAACAGACATAGCCTTCTTGATGGATTCAGAAACAAAATCTCTTATGTTATCAGGAACATTCTGCACCTTAGATGTTGAGGGAACTGCAACAGGCAATGGTACATTACTAAAGGAAATATTATCTGCTTTAACAAGTTTGTCATGACAATTAATACAAACAACAGCCGGAGGAATAGCTACCAAAAGTTTACAGCAGATACACTTAGCTTTGGTAGTTCCAGCACTAGACAGCGATTTTCCTGAAGTATCTTCTGACTCAGATGCAACGTGAGACATCTTGCAATATGTAAGAGAAAAAAACAACATATAAAGCAAAATTGATCAAATTCCTTAAATGACAGTTTCAGGAATGGGAAAAAATGCCAATAAACAAGCTTCTAGTAACCAGAAGCAAAGAAAAAATCAGACTGAAATAATGTGGAGACAAAAACGACGCCCATATTTTTTGGCGCCAAATAATACGCCCACATTGTTTGGCGCCTAAATGATGCCACATCCGGAACGCCGACATTTTTGGTGCAAAAGGACGTCAAAAAATGACGCAACTTCCGGCGACACGTATGACGCCGGAAACAGAAAAGATTTTTTGCGCCAAAAAAGTCAGCGCCAAGAATGACGCAATAAAATGAAGCATTTTCAGCCCCCGCGAGCCTAACAGCCCACAGGGAAAAAAAGTCAAATTTTTTAAGGTAAGAAAAAATGATTGATTCAAACGCATTATCCCAAATATGAAACTGACTGTCTGAAAATAAGGAATGTTGAACATTCTGAGTCAAGGCAAATAAATGTTTGAATACATATATTTAGAACTTTATAAATAAAGTGCCCAACCATAGCTTAGAGTGTCACAGAAAATAAGATTTACTTACCCCAGGACACTCATCTACATGTTTGTAGAAAGCCAAACCAGTACTGAAACGAAAATCAGCAGAGGTAATGGTATATAAATAAGAGTATATCGTCGATCTGAAAAGGGAGGTAAGAGATGAATCTCTACGACCGATAACAGAGAACCTATGAAATAGACCCCGTAGAAGGAGATCACTGCATTCAAATAGGCAATACTCTCCTCACATCCCTCTGACATTCACTGCACGCTGAGAGGAAAACCGGGCTCCAACTTGCTGCGGAGCGCATATCAACGTAGAATCTAGCACAAACTTACTTCACCACCTCCATAGGAGGCAAAGTTTGTAAAACTGAATTGTGGGTGTGGTGAGGGGTGTTTTTATAGGCATTTTGAGGTTTGGGAAACTTTGCCCCTCCTGGTAGGAATGTATATCCCATACGTCACTAGCTCATGGACTCTTGCTAATTACATGAAAGAAAGGTGGATATTGGGCTGTGTAATCTGAGAGCAAAAACTTTCATAGCATTATCAATAGACATCCTTTCTGGATGGTATATATACAATTCATTGTTTGCATATAATACCAGATATTTAGACTCTCATAAACGTCACCAGCTTTCTTTACTGCTAAAATTCTCTGCACTGTAATTTGTTATCATCAATGTAAAAATAAAACTAACAAGCGATGGTATAACAAGAACTATTCTACACAGTTCCTATTATCTTAATCAAGTTACTGAATATATTATAGACTCCGGTGATAATAAAGTATACTATCTCAATGGTTATATTATAATTAGCCACATTTATTGTGAATTGAAATTTGGAGTACTGGAGAAAGTATCAATATTTATAATATGAGACATTTCATTTCACTACTATTGGTATCATATAGTACTTTAACTTAAACATCCTCACCACTAGGGTAAATAGCACAGTATAATGTGGCAAAATTAACATATAACGAACTTACTTCAAACCATGGTGTAATAGACTGATTTATATCCCAAGACTAGTATTCAGGATTATTTCAGTCCGGTCCAAAGGTCTATATTATGTATTCCCTATGTATATTGAACATCACAATGTGCCATAACCACCTACTAACATCTACAGACAATATATCCAGACTAAACTTGATTAAATTACACTGCTAGGACCTCTATATCTATAGTGGAATATTGGGAATTCTAACTAAATTATTTATTTGATGACTATGGATTAACAGCTACATCCTAGGCCATTTAAATTATAATCACTGTTAATCTCAATAAATATAGTAGGAGTGCTAGCCCAGTGAATTGCAGTATATTGATCCTATTAAGCTAACCACGTCATCGCAATTCAACCCCTATTTAGGTTTGAAGTCATTCCTGTAGTTTTAATTGTATTGTCCATTATTTTAATTGCCCTAATAAAAGTTATATTTTATATTTTTTCTCCTTAAATATCTGCCACCTATAGCTCACCATGTCTATTCCATTACTAGAGATCTATAGTGCTTCCAAGTGTACATTCTTTGCGGTCTTGTACTGCTTTTTTGACAATTGTATCAAAACAATACAGTAGCTTGAACAAAAAGGACACTTGTATAAAAATTGTCTACATACAAGTGGTACCCTTTGTTCATCAGGGGTAAAATCAGGTCCTAGACAACCTTATCAGTGGTTCCCATATGTTCTGGGCAGCCTGTAGGGTCAAGGTGGATATCCTTTCCCTCGTACACCCAGAAGGCCTGAGTATACCCAATCTCGCTCTCACAGAGCTTGTACACCTTTACTCCATACCTGGAGCACTTAGAAGGAATATACTGCTTGAATCCCAGCCTTCCCTTATACTTCATCAGGGATTTATTCACGCATATATTCCTTCCAGGTGTATAAGCCTCTGCAAACCTGGCAGTAAAGTGGGTTATCAGGGGGCGGATTTAATACAGTCTGTCAAACTGGGTATGCTTTCTAGGGGGGCACAGGCTGTTGTTGCTGAAGTGCATGAAATGTAGAATCATTTCATACCTCTTGTTCGACATACTCTGGGAGAAAATGGGGGTAGAGCCAATGGGGCTACTGCTCCAGTAGGAGCGAATGGAGGGTTTCTTTATGATGCCAAACAGCATAGTCAATGCTAAGAATTTTTTGAATTCTGGCACATCAATGGGGGCCCATTGCTGATTTGCCAAATATGAGTCCGGCTTTGCAGCATGGAACTGATGGGCATATAAATTAGTTTTGGCGACAATGTTCTCCAATACATCATTGCTCCAGAAACTGTTGGGGGCTAAATCCTGCAACATCCATATTTATGCCAGGATTTGCTGTAAAGGGTGGGATATCTGGCCTCTGGTGATGAGGCGTTACCCACTCTTCAACAGCAATGGCAACATGTCTCCTTCTGGCAGGGGGGCTAGCAGGTGGTCTAGCAGCCCCAGATATATTACTATCAGTTGAGACTGTATCTAATGATGTATCTGAGCATATGGCAGGGCCAAAATTGGGGTCTGAGTCAAACAGAGACGCCTGACTCTGATGCAAGGATGGCATACACCTCCTCAGCACTTTATATTCTCTGTGACATTATTTTATCTGTCACAGAAAAACAGTTATTAACCCCTAATATGCCACTCCCGATATCGCCGCTACCTAAATAAAATTATTAACCCCTAATCTGCCGCTCCCGATATCGCTGCCACTATACTACATTTATTAACCCCTAAACCACCAGCCCCCCACATCACAACAAGCTAAATTAAACTATATTAACCCCTAAACCTAACCCTAACCCTACTGTAACCTTAACCCTAATGTAACCCTAAACCTAACCCTAACACCCCCTAACTTTAACATAATTAAAATAGAGCTAAATTAAATTTACAATTATTAACTAAATAAACCTATTAACCCCTGAACTGCCAGCCCCCCCCACTTTGCAACAAGCTAAATTAAACTATATTAACCCCTAAACCTAACCCTAACCCCCCTAACTTTAACATAATTAAATTAGATCTAAATTAAATTTACAATTATTAACTAAATAATACCTATTTAAAACTAAATACTTAACTGTGAAATAAAACCTAAGATAGTTACAATATAACTATTTATTGTAGCGAGCTTAGGTTTTATTTTTATTTCACAGGTAAGTTTGTATTTATCTTAACTAGGTAGACTAGTTAGTAAATAGTTATTAACTATTTAATAACTACCTAGTTAAAATAAATGCAAACTTACCTGTGAAATAAAACCTAACCTGCCTTACACTAAAACCTACCATTACAAAAAATAAAAAAAACTACCATTACTAAAAAATTACAAAAACCTATCATTACAAAAAAAAACAACGAAATTATCAAAAAAAAATGAAGATTAATCCTATTCTAATACCCTTAAAAAAAACACCACAAAATAAAAAACCTTACTCTAGAATAAACTACCAAGGGCCCTTAAAATGGCCTTTTAGGGGGGCCCTTAAAAGGGCCTTTTGTAGGGCATTGCCCTAAGTTAAACAGCTCTTTTGCTACAAAAAAAACCCTAAAATAATACATTACACAAAATAACAAACAAATTATCAAAAATAAAAAAGAATTACAACTAATCTAATAGCCCTATCAAAATAAAAAAGCCCACCACAAAATAAAAAACCCTACTCTAGAATAAACTACCAAGGGCCCTTAAAAGGGCCTTTTGTGGGGCATTGCCCCAAATATAACAGCTCTTTTACCTGTAAAAAAAATATAAACACCCCCCCAACAGTAAAACCCACCACCCAACCAACCCCCCCAAATAAATAAACGATCTAAAATAACGTAAGCTACCCATTGCCCTGAAAAAGGGCATTTGTATGGGCATTGCCCTTAAAAAGGCATTTAGCTCTTTTACTGCCCAGACCCTAAACTAAAAAAAAAACACACCCAAAAAACCCTTAAAAAAACCTAACACTAACCCCAAGACGATCCACTTACAGTTGTTGAAGTCCCGCTTGAAGGATCCATCCAGCCGGCAAACTCATAATCCATGTGGCAAGAAGTCTTCATCCAGGCAGCCTTTTCTATCTTCATCCAGCCGGTGAAGTCCTCATCCATGCGGCAAGAAGTCTTCATCCAGACGGCCTCTTCGATCTTCATCCAGCCAGCGCGGAGCGGGTCCATCCTGAAAACATCCGGTGCGGAGCATCCTCTTCACACTGAATCTTCAATGCAATGGACGTGATTCAAGATGGCATCCCTTGAATTCCTATTGGCTGAAAAATTTGAATCAGACAAAAGGAATTAGGGCTGCTAAAATACTATTGGCTATTCAAATCAGCCAATAGGATTTAAGCAGCTCTCATTCTATTGGCTAATTTGAATTGAATTGCGTCCCTTGCATTGAAGATTCAGTGTATGTCGGCAACCGTATGAAGAGGATGCTCCGTGCCGCATGTCTTCAGGATGGACCCGCTCCACACCGGCTGGATGAAGATCGAAGTGCCATTGGTAGTTTATTGTAGGCTAGGGTTTTTATTTATTTTGGGTGGGCTTTTTTATTTAGATAGCGCTATTAGATTAGGTGTAATTCTTTTTTTATTTTTGATAATTTGTTTGTTATTTTTCATAATTTAGTGGGGAGTTTTTGTAATTTAGTTAGTTTTTATTTTTGTAGGTAGATACTTTTCTGATGCAGCATACCTAGTTTTAAAACCGCCACCCTTGAGGCCGCGGATGCCATAGAAATCAATGGGAGTCTGAAAACACAGAAAGCTTATGTTCGATGCTGCAAGAGAATGAAGCATATTACATAATAAAAATAAATTAGAAACTTTATTAAAATTGTATATCATTTTTAAATCAAACAATATTATTGCTCCACATTTGGTGCACTAGTAGATATAGGGATAAAAATGAAAAATACATTACTACTTATGAATTATGTTACATCTTTGTCTTATCACAAAGCAAGGGGACAATATTATTTCTCTAAATTTGGTGAAAGTTTTGCCCCAAACTTGTTGCACTAATAGATATAGAGAAAAAAATTAAATAAATACACAACATAATGGGGCATATTTATCAAGCTCTGTACGGAGCTTGATGCCCCATTTTTCGGGCGAGTCTTCAGGCTCACCGGAAGCAGAAGTTATGAAGCAGCGATCTAAAGACCACTGCTCTATAACCTGTTCCGCCTGCTCTGAGGCGGCGGACAGAAATCACCAGAAATCAACCCGATCGAATACGATCGGCTTGATTGACAACCCCTGCTAGTGGCCGATTGGCCGCAAATCTGCAGGGGGCGGCATTGCACCACCAGTTCACAAGAACTGCTGGTGTAATGATAAATGCCGAGAGCATATGCTGTCGGCAATTTTCAATGTGCAGCAGACATGATCCGCTGTATCGGATCATGTCCTCTCACACAATCATAAATATGCCCCAATATAGCTAACTTCCTTTTTATTTTTGTGATAAATCAATTTGCATCATGTTTAAGGCATATAATACAAGCCCCACTCTCCACTTCACACCAAATTTGATGCAACACATTTCGCACCAATTATGAAGCAAACTGCTAAACAACTCACACACTAGTAAATTTTTAAACCACTTTTGATTGGAATATGCATAATCATTGGATTTATGACATCAACCAATCTGATTCAAATATACATTTTAAACTATCACTAACCAATCAAGTTGCTCGATACTTGTGTCATTAATCACTCATCAGAAAAGTGCCATTTGTTACATAGTGTATTATACTTTGAAAGTATGTATATGTGAAATTAGTATTAAAGATAAATATTGATGCTGACATTTGGACACAGAGTGTAATATTTTAGACAATGATTTTAAAATTCGAATTATGTTTTATTTAATATAATCTTAAGATGATAGCTCAAAGGAATAGCCCACCTAACATTAAACTGTCATGAATCAGATACAGCAGAAATTAAAATCACCTCTTTACTCTCATGCTATTTTCAATGTATTTCTTCCTTCTCTTAAATTTCTTTTTCAGTAAGAAATGCCATCTTATATGCCAGCCCATTTTGTAACACCTGTGTAGGGGTGGTTTTTAAAACTAGATTGCAATCAGGAGGGGTAACAAAGGTACAGAGAGAATGAAAACTGGCTCAGTTCTTAAAATATCCATTAATTGCAAATAAATACATATGATACCCTGATTAAGTTATATTCGCAATTATTATTATTATATTATTATTTATTATAAATAAACACAGAGATATGAAAGAAAACATTGTTTAGAACAAAAAAAGGAATTTAGGGACATGTAAATATGTTTGCAAAAGATTTCTGACATAACATACACACATATACAGTATATATATATATATATATATATATATATATATATATATATATATATATATATATATATATATATATATACAAGTATGTGCAAAGATATATGTACAAATTCTAGCATTAATAATCGTTTATTAAAAAAAAAACATGAGATAAAAGCATATCATGACTTCTAGAAATACAAATACAGTTACACGATAATTTATGTGAAAGTATCATATAACAAATTTTTTTGTATAACAAATAAATATAAATAACTTTCTATGAGATATTGTTTGTTGAGGTATAATGATAGCTATTTCTTGGACATTAACAGATGAAAAATAAAAGATTAGCTTTAGAGAAATGTGCTTGTTCATGAACAGTAATGAAATGGTATAAATAAAGTTGGGAAAAAGCAGAATAACAACAACATTGATGACTGTTAGTTAACAAAGGTCCGATGCTCATCGCGCCGTACTTGACACGCTTGTTTTTGACAGGTTTTTTTATAAATAAGGGCATCGTATGCAGATCCGCAGCAGCGATGTCTGGCGAGCATATTGACGCTGGCGAATGCACCGAGATTGGCGCTTTGATAAATATCCCCCCTAGTGTCACCTCCCTATGCACTTGTACAAAATCAACTTGTTACCCCCATTTCCAGGTAAATATTGTACGTTTAGTGTTACAGAGACACTATACTACTAATAGTAATTCCAGGCTAAAATATTACCAGACACACAGTTCTTTACCTGAAAGAGAGTTTTAATTAGAAAATATTTCCAAATTAAGAGGTTACAGAACAGGGTTTTCACTCATACTCACAAACAAACAATGGGCTCCATTTAACATTAACAAAAATATTGGCACCCCTGCATTTCTGTCAGATAATGCACCACTTCGACCAGAAAATTGTTGCAATTACAAATGTTTATTCATTCACATGTTTATTTCTTTTGTTTGTATCGGTATGAAACAAAAAAGAGGAGAAAAAAAAGCCAAATCTGACACATTCCACTCAAAACTCCAAAATTGGCACCTTCTCAAAATTGTAAGAAATAACTGCATTCCAAGTTTGTGACGCTCCTGTAATTTGTAATTAAACTCACCTGTATCAATTAACAGGTACTGACAATATTAAAATCACACCGGCAACCAGTTAAAATGGTGAAAAATTGAATCAACCTTTCTGTTGTGTGTCTCTGTGCCACACTGAGCATGGAGAAGAGAAAGAGCAGCAAAGAATTGTCGGAGGATTTTAGAATAAAATTTGTGGAAAAGCATGGACAATCTCAAGGTTTTTTCCAAGAGGTGTGCTACCAAATATTACATTTAAATTGAAAGTGCTAATAATTTTGTCCAGTCCATTTTTGGAGTTTTGCGTGGAATATGTCAGATTTGTCATTTTTCTCTCCTCTTTTTTTGTGTCATACCAATACAAACAAAATAAACAAACATGAGAATAGCTAAACATTTGTAATTGCAACAATTTTCTGGGCGAAGTGTTGCATTATCTGACAGAAATGCAAGGGTGCAAATATTTCTGGCCATAACTGTATATATATATATATATATATATATATATATATATATTTTATATGTATATATTAACAAAAGCCGAGCACTTTATGGTCTTCAAAAAACATGAGGTTTAATACAGTAACGATTTGGGGAAACTATTTCCTTCCTACCCTATAAACCCTGAAATACCACAACCCCATAACAAAAAGTTCCATACACTATTAACCCCTAAACTGCTACAAACCCATCACACAAAATATGAGTTTAACTGCCACAACCTCCATTGCAAAAATAACCCTAAAGTATTAACCTCTAAAATACCACAACCAAAACCACCACAGCTGCCATCTCAAAAATGCCTCTAAACTGTTAACCACTAAACTGTTTCAACTCCAGTCACAAAATTATACCTTTTAAAATATAACCTCCAAATGATGAACCCCTAAATAATCAGAAGCCCATCACACAAATAACTCTTTACACTATAAAACTCTAAACCACCACAATCTACTTGAAAAAATACCTTCCCAAACTACTAACCCTGTAACTGCTAGCCCCCAAGAACCACTAACCTAAGACCAAGTAACCTAAGACAGGTTACTATGGAGCCCCAAAAGTGTCACACAATATTTTTTTTATCAATCTTGAGCACATTTTTCTAAATCATGCGCACATTTTGCTAAATCATGAGCATGATTTATAATCATGCTATTCCACCTTAAGCATGAATCCTCCTACTTATAGATCAGCATGCTCACCAGCTACAGTTTCAGTTTCAGTTCAGTCAGTGTGTTAGTGAGAATCAGTAACTGGTAAGTAACTGCACCTTAGCTTCAGTCACATGGATTTCAAAAAGCCCAATGTTAGCATTATGTTATGTGACAAAGCATATTTATCCTTTCACAATACAATGCAATTATATTCTAATTATTGGAGGTGAAATAGGTGTACATAAATTATATTATATTTAGGTATATATATATATATATATATATATATATATATATATATATATATATATATATATATTATTGAACAGAAATTAGTTAATTATTCAGGTTAAAAACTGGTTTCTCAAAACAAAATAGTTGTGCTCCCTGGAAAAAATTATGAATTGTACAATTTCAAATACATATTTTTCTGTCATTTCCCTATAAAATATTGTCACAATCTTTTTTAAGCTTGGCAATGTTGGCAATTCATGTTTTATTAATACTATGGAAACATCCAATTTGATTCCACTACCTAAAAAAAAAAAATGGCAGTGAACACTGTATACATTTTCATAATGATCTGTGCAGAATTTAATCATGGAAGCCTGTGTTAATGTACACACAATGCTGTACATTGCAAAGCTTATCCACAAGATAGGGATTGTATTCCAAAGCAGTATAGCTGCAAAATGTTTACATTGAGACTACCTGTCTGAGTACAGTGTAAAGTTTAAAGGGAGAGTCTACTTCAAATGTTTTATTGTGTAAAAATATAGATAGCGCCTTTACTACCCATTCCCCAGCTTTGCACAACCAACATTGTTATATTAAAATCCATAGCATTTTATATGTTTTTCACAGCAAGACAAAAGCTAGCTAATGTGTATCCTATAGATAACACTGAGATAAGTATGCACACCTCTGAGATAAGGAGGATTGGTGCAAAGCCGTAGATACAAGTTACTCATAGATTTTTTAGTATTGTATTTTGAAAGGATAAAAATTCTTTATGCTGAATGTACTGTTTGTCACATAACATAATGCTAGCATGGGGCTTTTAGAAATCCATGTGACTGAAGCTGAGGTGCACAGTTACTTGCTACCAGTTTACCAGTTTGTGCTGAAATTTACTGACACATAGGGCTCGATTTATCAATCAAGGAGCGGACGTATTCATCCCTGTCTGCCCCAGCTCTCCTCTGGTGGGCAGCAATCTGCAATCCCGCTACCTACTCACACACAGCCAATCACGCACGGGCAGGAACTGTCGATCTCCCTGGTCGGACGAGGAGAAGAGGGTAAGGAAGCAGCGGTCTCATGGCCTCTGCTTGATAAATCGTGACAGCAGGTTCTCTTGTGAGCTGTCAATCTCCCTGGTTGGACGAGACCGTGGAGATTAAAATTCTCCACCTAAGAGATGGACAAGAGGGTCTGATGACTGCTGCTTGATAAATCGTGACTGTAGGTTCTCTTGTGAGAAACTGCAGTCTTAGGGAGGAGAAGGGCTTGATAAATCGAGCCCATAGTGATGTCCAGTTCATGAAAGATGCAGTAGAATTGCATAACAAGTGCATAATAGAAAGACAATGCAAAAACACCTACTCTTAATTTCAGATAAGCAGTAGATTTTTTTTCTGACAAATTACTTTTTTCTCTCATATTCCGGCCCCCTGTATAATGTGACAGACATCAGCCAATTACAGACTAGTATACATATACCATGTGAGCTTGTGCACATGCTCAGTAGGATTTTGTTCCCCAGAAAGTGTGAATATAAAAGGACTGTGCACAATTTGATAATGGAAGTAAATTGGAAAGTGTCTTAAAACTGCATGCTCTGTCTGAATCATAAAAGGTTATTTTGACTTGAGTGTCCAATTTAACTAACTCCTTTGCAATGAAACACTCAGTTAACAGTACACTGATTCAAATATCAGATCACAGCAGTTCTCAATAGACCCCTGCCTTTACCCCTAACTTCACCTTAAATTAACCATTACTGTCCCTTACTATAAATACTCCTCACCATAACTTAACCCTAAGAGCCCTGTTAATCCTAACTGCTCCTAAATTAACCCCAAATATTGCTGTGGAGCTCTGGGATAATAGGTATTGTGTTAATGTAAATGTATTATAATACCTATTAGTTAAATAAAGCGGGTATCACTTCCCTGTGTTTGACCATGGATAACCAGTCTTTTGTCAGATATGCAACTATTAGGCAAATACAAAAGTACAAAATGCAGCATACTCTGTTATATGCACTGTGTTGTATGTATTTGCCTTAGTTTTTCATATACAACAAAAGACTGGTTATCCATATGATATGGGTAAGAAATAGATGTAACGCTGCATTGTTTGTCAGGACGAGTCGGACAGTGATTCATTCAAGATGAATCAGACTTCCCATCTCTACTGACACACTAAAGTGAACTGAAAGAACTAGTAGCTGATAGGGATGGGCGAATGATTCTAAAAATTCAAAATTTAAAAAGAATTTTGATACATTTGTTCATTCGAATCAAATTTCAAATGTTTATATAACATTCTAACATTCTATTTTTGAATTTGTTCGAATAATAGAATGTTTAGCTATGTATTCATTCAATTTTGAAATGTAATATTCGAATTCGAATGTGACATTCAAATTCGAATGTAAGGTTTGAATTCAAAATAGTATTTTTTAGTCTACAACTGTGTTTAATAAATGTAATATTTGAATTCAAATGCTACATTTGAATGTCACATTCAAAGTCAAAATAGTATTTCTAGTCTAATACTCACCTAGACTACGAGTTTTGCGTTACGGTTTAAACGCTGAAAAAATGGCCATTACAATTTCAGTAGCTCTCATCCTATTGGCTGATTTGAACAGCCAATAGGATTTCAGTAGCTCTCTTCCTATTGGCTGATTTGAATTTCAAAAATCAAATCAGCCAATAGGAATGCAAGGGACACTATTTTTAAAAGGCTCCCTTGCATTGAAGATTCAGTGTACGGCAGCAACCATATGAAGAGGACGCTCCGCACCGGATGTTTTGAAGGATGGACTTGCTCTGCGCCGCCGGGATGAAGATAGAAGACGCTGCCTGGATGGATGAACACCTCGCCGCCTGGATGAAGACTTCTCGCCGCCTGGATGTCCGGACTTCAGAAACTGCAAGTGAATCGTCGGGGGTTAGTGTTAGGGTTTTTTTTACTTTTATTGGGTGGGGGTTTTTTTTAGATTAGGGTTTGGGCTATTTTAAAAGAGCTAAATGTCTATTTAAGGGCAATGCAAAAGAGCTAAATGCCCTTTTAAGGGTAATGCTCATACAAATGCCCTTTTCAGGGCAATGGGTAGCTTAGGTTTTTGTTAGAGTTAATGTTTTTTATTTTGGGGGGTTGGTTGGGTGGTCGGTTTTACTGTTGGGGGGGTCTTTGTATTTTTTTACAGGGAAAAGAACTGATTTCTTTAGGGCAATGCCCTACAAAAGGCCTTGTTAAGGGCTATTGGTAGTTTATTGTAGGCTAGGGTTTTTTTAATTTGGGGGGGGGGCTTTTTATTTTTATAGGGCTATTAGATTAGGTGTAATTGTTTTTATTTTGGATAATTTCGTTTGCTATTTTTCGTAATTTAGTGTTTGTTATTTTTTGTAATTTAGTATTTTTTATAATTTTAGATTTTTTTTTTTTAGTAGCGTTAGTTTTTTTTTAATATGTAATTTAGCTTAATTGGTAGTTATTTTAATTTTAGTATAATAGTTATGTTAGGTTAATTTATAGTTTAATCTTAGGTCTTTTTAATTTCACAGGTTCATTTTATTTATTTAAGATAGGGATATTGTAATTTTAATTTAAAGTTAGGGGGTTGCTAGATTTAGGGGTTAATAGTTTAATTTAGTTTTTTGCGATGTGGGGGGCTGGTGGTTTAGGGGTTAATAACTTTATTAAGCTGCGGTGATGTCTGGGAGCAGCGGAATAGGGTTAATAGCCTTATTATAGTGTCAGTGATGTTGGGGTACAAGGGAATACGGGTTAATAACTTTATTATAGTGGCGGCGATGTCAGGGAGTGGCGGAATAGGGGTTAATAACTTTTATTAGTTTCGGCAATGTCGGGACCGGCAGATTAGGGGTTAATAACTTTATTTAGGTGTCGCCGATGTCAGAGGGGCAGATTAGAGGTTTTTAGACTTGGTGTTTATGTTAGGGTTTAAACGTAACTTTTTTTCCCCATAGACATCAATGGGGCTGTGTTACGGTGATCGCCATTCCGCACTTCAGGTGTTAGTTTTATCTAACACCTTCTCCCCAATGATGTCTATGGGGAAAGCGTTCACGAGCACGTCAAAGCAGCCCTTGGATTTTGAGCTCATCGCCACCATATCGCACACACAAGGCGGCTTTTTAGAAACTTGTAATGGCTGCGCTATGGAGGGTGAAATAACGCAACTTTTGTTGCGTTCATTTCGCACCCTCTATAGCGCAAAACTTGTAATCTAGGTGACTGTTTTTTAAATGTAAAACTCAAATTTGAAATAGTATTTCTAGTCTAATACTGTGTTTTATAAATGCAATATTCTAATTCGAATGTGAAACTGTAAATAACATTTGATAATAGAATTTTTAAGAATATTCGTTCTTATCAACATTCTATTATGTAAATCGAATATCTACAATAACATTCGTTCTAACATTTGAATTCAAATATAAACAAATTCGCACATCCCTAGTAGCTGGTGGCGGGAGCTCCTCCTCATGTAAATAGGTCATCAAAACATGACTAGCTAGGGGAGGAGCAGGTTGATCTGTAAGGGGAGAGTTCATGCTTAAATGGACAGTATACACCAATTTTCATATAACTGCATGTAGTAGACACTACTGTAAAGAAGAATATGCACAGATACTGATCTAAAAATCCAGTATAAAACCTTTTAAAAACTTACTTAGAAGCTCCAAATTTAGCACTGTTGATGTAATTAGCTGGAAAACCCAGTGAAAGGGGCTGGGTGCAGATAACCCCCCCCCCCCCCTTCCCTGCAAATGAAAAGACAGATTAGGCAAACAGGAGCCAGCAGTAGTCTGTAAATACACGTATACATCTGACACTTTGGGGCTTGGGTAGGAGTCTGAAAACCAGCACAATGTTATTTAAAAATAAGCAAAACTAAACATTGTTACAAAAAACTCCCAGGTGGACTCTATAAATGGATCATCTACAAAACATGTATGCAAAGAAAAATCTAGTGTATAATATCCCTTTAAGGTGGAATAGCATGATTATAATTATTTATAAATCGTGAGCACGATTTAGCAAAATGTGCTCACGATTTAGCAAAATGTGCACACGATTTATAAAAAAAAAAAAAAATTGTGTAACACCTCTGGGGCTCCGTAGGTTACAAATAAAAATGACATTCAATTTTTTTTACTCAAAATAAAAATATTACTGAAAAAAATAAATAAAATAGCTATTCTATCTTACAAACTAAAGTTCCCTAAAATATATCCCCCCTAAAAAACCCTATCCTAAAAGTAAAGCCCCCTAAAAAAGAAAACAAAAAAACTTTATACTAAAATTAAAGCCTCCTAAAGAAAAAGAAAAAGAACCCCACTATGCTAATACTAAAGAAACTGAAAACACCTATTCCAAAAATAAAACTCTTTTAAAAATATAAAATCCCCCTGTAAAAACAGAAAAACAAAAGGAAGAAAATAACTACCAGAGCACCTCTATAAAATATGGAAAATTGAAGTGAAGAACCAATATGCACCCAAAAGAAGAAAATCCCTAAGGAAAGGGGCCAAGAAGAGGAGCCCAGGAAGAGGACCACACTCTGTGCTGCATCACTGGGGACTACATAAGATCAAGATGATGCCGGACACTGGACAGAAAACTTTAGACTTAGTAGAATGGGTTTTAAATATATTTTGTTAGGATTTTTGTTTTTGGGGGGGAGCTTTTTAGTTTTTAGGGGCTCTTTTATTTCAGATAAGGGGCTTTTTTTGTTTTTAGAGACTTTTTGTTTTTTTTAGTGGACTTTAATCAACTAATTATAATAAAAGATTTAAAATGGATGTGCTAAGGATTGTACTTGCACTTTTGTGCTCCACTTGTAATCTATCCCCAAATGCTTTAGCAAAATTATTTCCTTTTAAAAATAGAATGTCCCTTTTAAATGTATTTGTTTAGAAAACGTTTACCAAATTTCAATTTAATTACACAACAGAACAGCAGAGGGATGCAGTGTTTTGCTGCCTATCTACATATCTCTATTAATTCATCCCTACTGCCTCAGTTAATACACACACACTTACACATCACTCATACACACACACTTACACATGTGTATGCACTCATACGCACACACTTACACATGTGAATGCACTCATAGGCACACGCTTACATATGTGTATGCACTCATACGCACACGCTTACACATGTGTATGCACTCATACGCACACGCTTACACATGTGTATGCACTCACACACACTTACACATGTGTATGCACTCATACACACACACTTACACATGTGTATGCACTCATACACACACTGCATACCCCCCAACTGTCCCGATTTTCGCGGGACAGTCCAGATTTTAGGGGTCTGTCCCTCTGTCCCGAGTTGCTAGCCATCTGTCCCGATTTGCCCCAGGCATTTAACAAAACATTTTTTATTTTTTTTTAAATTCTGTTGGTCCCATACTCAGAAGCAGCTGACTTTGCTCTGACAGGGTTAAATACCTGTTAGTTTCCCTGTGGAAAAGGAATGGTGTGTGGGTTAAGCAGGAGTAAGAAGGCTGTATACACTCTGACCACGGGTAATGGTGACCTCTCTAACCTACCTCTGGTAGTGATGATGTCTAACCCCTGGGGATAATAGCATGCCTTCAGTTTTATACAATGAGCAGTGCTAATACCAGGGTAACAAACAGTGGCAGCCGCAGACTGCCAGCTAATGTGCTTGCCAACCCCAGGACCCCATACAATGAATGTAGTGCGTGTGTCTATCTGTATCCATAACTGTGTGTGTGTATCTGTATGTATAAGTTTATGCTATGTAGTGTGTGTGTGTCTGCATGTATAAGTGTATACTATGTAGTGTCTGTGTATCTGCATGTATAAGTGTATGCTGCCTGTATAAGTGTATGCTATGTAATGTGTGTGTGTGCATCTGCATGTATAAGTGTATGCTATGTAGTGTGTGTGTATCTTCATGTGTAAGTGTATGCTATGTAGTGTGTGTATCTTCATGTGTAAGTGTATGCTATGTAGTGTGTGTGTATCTGCATGTATAAGTGTATGCTGCCTGTATAAGTGTATGCTATGTAATGTGTGTTTGTGCATCTGCATGTATAAGTGTATGCTATGTAGTGTGTGTGTATCTTCATGTGTAAGTGTATGCTATGTAGTGTGTGTATCTTCATGTGTAAGTGTATGCTATGTAGTGTGTGTGTATCTGCATGTATAAGTGTATGCTATGTAGTGTGTGTGTATCTGCATGTATAAGTGTATGCTATGCAGTGTGTGTATCTGCATGTATAAGTGTATGCTATGTAGTGTGTGTGTATCTGCATGTATAAGTGTATACTATGTAGTGTGTGTGTGTATCTGCATGTATAAGTGTATGCTATGTAGTGTGTGTGTATCTGCATGTATAAGTGTATGCTATGTAGTGTGTGTGTGTATCTGCATGTATAAGTGTATGCTATGTAGTGTGTGTGTGTATCTGCATGTATAAGTGTATACTATGTAGTGTGTGTGTGTATCTGCATGTATAAGTGTATGCTATGTAGTGTGTGTGTATCTGCATGTATAAGTGTATGCTATGTAGTGTGTGTGTATCTGCATGTATAAGTGTATACTATGTAGTGTGTGTATGTATCTGCATGTATAAGTGTATGCTATGTAGTGTGTGTGTATCTGCATGTATAAGTGTATGCTATGTAGTGTGTGTATCTGCATGTATAAGTGTATGCTATGTAGTGTGTGTGTATCTGCATGTATAAGTGTATACTATGTAGTGTGTGTGTGTGTCTGCATGTATAAGTGTATGCTATGTAGTGTGTGTGTGTATCTGCATGTATAAGTGTATACTATGTAGTGTGTGTGTGTGTATCTGCATGTATAAGTGTATGCTATGTAGTGTGTGTGTATCTGCATGTATAAGTGTATACTATGTAGTGTGTGTGTGTATCTGCATGTATAAGTGTATGCTATGTAGTGTGTGTGTATCTGCATGTATAAGTGTATACTATGTAGTGTGTGTGTGTATCTGCATGTATAAGTGTATGCTATGTAGTGTGTGTGTGTATCTGCATGTATAAGTGTATACTATGTAGTGTGTGTGTGTGTCTGCATGTATAAGTGTATGCTATGTAGTGTGTGTGTGTATCTGCATGTATAAGTGTATACTATGTAGTGTGTGTGTGTATCTGCATGTATAAGTGTATGCTATGTAGTGTGTGTGTATCTGCATGTATAAGTGTATACTATGTAGTGTGTGTGTGTATCTGCATGTATAAGTGTATGCTATGTAGTGTGTGTGTATCTGCATGTATAAGTGTATACTATGTAGTGTGTGTGTGTATCTGCATGTATAAGTGTATGCTATGTAGTGTGTGTGTGTATCTGCATGTATAAGTGTATACTATGTAGTGTGTGTGTGTATCTGCATGTATAAGTGTATGCTATGTAGTGTGTGTGTATCTGCATGTATAAGTGTATGCTATGTAGTGTGTGTATCTGCATGTATAAGTGTATGCTATGTAGTGTGTGTGTGTATCTGCATGTATAAGTGTATGCTGTGTCGTGTGTGTGTGTCTGCATGTGTAAGTGTATGCTATGTAGTGTGTGTGTGTATCTGCATGTATAAGTGTATGCTATGTAGTGTCTGTGTATCTGCCTGTATAAGTGTATGCTATGTAGTGTGTGTGTATCTGCATGTATAAGTGTATGCTATGTAGTGTGTGTGTGTATCTGCATGTATAAGTGTATACTATGTAGTGTGTGTGTATCTGCATGTGTAAGTGTATGCTATGTAGTGTGCTACTGTGCATTTTTGCTGACTTTAAAGGCCAGAATCTAGAATATTAATGGGCAACGCAGAGAGCAGTTTTAAAGAATTTATTATTAAATGTCCAATTAAGACAAAAATATTTAGCAATGTGTTTGCAAAGGATAATTAAATACATAGCTCACATAGCGATACCAGTGGTTTGAGCTTGTGTTTGATTTGCTGCCTAAGAGTATTAGTATTTTGCCGCCGGGGAGGGGGGTGTCCCTCTTTTGTATTTTGAAATGTTGGGAGGTATGACACTGTAAAACCACACGCTACACACTAAGGGCCTCATGTACTGACACCGTACATCCGCTGCCCGTATATTCTATTGTACAAGTACTTGCTTGTGTAGCCCTCCCACTGCTTGCTTGGGATTGGTCTGGGTAAGAGAGTAAAAAACAGCGGTCAGACGACACACACATAATAAAATATATCTAATAAATTCCATGACAGTTTATTGTGATCTATAAAGCTGCATTTACAAAATTAATTATTGTTTTCATATCAATTATATAAAATTTAGATTTCTATTGCTTTATTTTTTTTGTATATAATTTTCATTTAAATCTATTATCTATATGTCTGTCTAATTTTATGTCTAGATCCTATTCCTCTATGCAGTATTCTTATATGCTCAACAAGCAAACCAAGTGGCATAAATGTGATTCAAACTATATATATATATATATATATATATATATATACACATATATATATATATATATATATATATATATATATATATATATATATATATATTCAGGTCATACTGTCAAAATACAAACCATGGTTCAAAATCAAAAAATGAAAAGCAGTGATGAAATATGACAGCTGAATGGAAGGACTCTAAATGGTTTCACACATTTTCCAGCATTATTGTACGGGGACAAGATTATTCCCTTTGTCCTCCAGGAAACTGAGGGGAAAAAAACACACTGAAAAATCAAACAGACAGGCTAAAGAATAAGACCCTAGGGAACTGTAACACTGAGTTATATCTGCAGAAATCTGACAGATAAATAATTGTTGTCCTGTGTACTGAGTGTCGGATAATCAGGCACCTCATGTATCTAGGGTGACAGTTGAGATACGCCTCAGTCTTGTATCTTGTGCTTTTGAACAATGAGGAAAAAAGCATGAAAGATACCACCGACTGCTTTATTGACTTTATTGTAGTACCTATAATAGAGCTGTAAATAATGATATGTTGTGTTAAATTCAGTGGGTGTGTGAGAAGTTCTCGTGAATACTTACATGGACGTTAAATTATTTTTTATATGTATAATATATATTAGCAATTAATCACTACATTGCAAAATAATCGACGATAAATACTATAAAAGCATTTAAAGTTGATATTTTTAAAACAACAATTGTACTGTTTTGCAACCCAAGGAAATATTTAAGATAAATACTTTAAAAGCATTTAAAAGTTATCCCCCTTTTTTCTTTAGCAAACTTTTGTTGTTTTGCAATCCAGGAACATACCCATTAAAGAGCTTTCTGTACATATTTATTTTATTTGCTTTGTAATTTAGGCCTATGTATACACTAGATAAGAAACATGACATAAGGTTTTTTTGATACATGGCTACAAATTGGTAGCTAAAATATTTATATAACCTATTTGCAAATAAAATAATAAATATGTTATTAAATTATTTTATTTTTTTATTATTGAGGAATTGTACAGTGCATTTAATATATTGTCATCAACAAAAGCAAAATATAAGATACAAACTGTGTTCTGAAAACATTTTTGTGTATATTAGGTTACAAACTGTGGTCTGTTACAGACAGATATAAATTATCAAACACACACTGCGTAGAATGTTGAAGGGTCATGTTACTGAAATTTGGATCAATTCTAGCCTCAAGGGGCACAGAGGGAAAACAGCAGAATTTATATTGCAAGGAAGGGATAAAATAAGTTATGTAAAAATGTTAACTAAATAAAATATTAACCTCTTCTGTTGATTGGATTATTTTTTTATTAACAACAGACAACAATATAATTTTTCCTGGTGACAGAATTATTTGGATATTGGTGGTTTTAGTTTTAGATTTAAAAAAAAAAAAAAAACTGTTTTTGCGTAATTATATCTCTGTTTATGCCAAATAATATGCTCTTCAAATTTTATGGAAATTAATTAATAATTTAAACTATTCTCCCTAATGTGTCTGTGGCATACCAAAAATACCAAAAAGTATTTCGTATTTAGTAATGTTATAATTAACCACTGTTTATTGTTATGTAGAAGCATAATGCACATTATTATATATTGTTCATATTTTTTGGAGGAATCTCTGATCATATTGTTGATGCACATATTGTATATGTACACCAGATGTAATAAATGTAGATTTACTTTGATGTGTCTTAACCCAAAATTAAATATCCCTTTAAAATGCATACTTAAAGGGACAGTCAACACTAAAATTGTTATTGTATAAAAAGATAGATAACGCCTTTACTACCCATTGTCTGGTACACCCCAAGCTACCAGCCCGCATCTACCAGTACATAAGTGTACTTGGGCCTAATGTGAGTACCCATTTGGCTTTATCTTATATCTGATTGATTGGCATACTGATATACACATGAGGCGCCCCTCTATTCTCCTATTTCCTTTGTAGTTCCGGATAATTCTGTGAAGAGGAGAGCAGCCCTTTTCTTGTGCCCTATCTTAATGTTCATTGAGATTTGCTATATATATATATATATATAATTTCATATGGTTCTTAAAAGGTATTTGGTTGCTAGTTATATATATTAACCTATACAGCGCCCCCTCATTACTCAGTATATGTGTGTATGTCTATCATTTTTAAATACTTTTAATATGTTTTTTTTAAATAGAAATACTTGAAATTCTTCACTTAAAAGATATGTTCTTTTTATTGTTAAATATATATTCATATAGATATATAGGTACAGATATTTTTTACAAGAATATATACATATATATATATATATATATATATATACATACACTCCTCCTTAGGACTCTGTACACACTCTTGTATCCACACAGCTGCCCAGGGTGCATTTAAATACAGTCCATATACTCCAAAATGAAAACACTCACCGGGTCTCTTAACAAAGGTTTATTTAAGCACAAACAGTATAATGACGTTTCTGAGATGTTATCCACGGCTTCAGACCATAAAACAAACATAAATCCTACCTGAACCTTTATAGCCCCAGCACCAAACACCTTCACAGCAAACCGTAAGTCCAATGGTGTTGCAGCCACACCACTGCGCAGGTCTGGCCGTTGCCATGGGAACCGGATATGGCATCACGTGATCAACTCTAAAATCAATAAACGGAGAACACAGTAATTCAAGTAGCACATAAATGCAAATTTAAACAACTTTCCAATTTACTTTTATCATCAAATTTGCTTTGTTCTCTGTGTCTTTTTGTTTTTCTCAATCCAATAAGTTCTTCTTAATTAAAACCAAGAATGTAAAAATCTGTGAACAGGAAAGGCATAACGATTTTGGTAGCAATGAGCAGAATCCTAGTTGCAGAGCGGAGAAATAGGCAAAGAGGATACATACATAGGAGTTATTTGGCACATGTAAGGTATTCTTGACAAAGACAAAATATAATCACAGAAACTGAAGACTTAAATTAAAAAAAAAATTAATAAGTCTGAACATGGTACCCAGGGGTGAGGCAAAAGGTGTGATATTTCAACAAGGGCAAAGTCAGATACAAGTAAGATTCATGGATCTTACTAACAAGGTCAGTGTCCAGGATGAGGTCAAAAGCATAGGGTAAGCTGAGTTTAGGCAATACGTAAGGGGTTATTTAACTCAAGGTCAAAGTTCATGGGATAACTCACTAATAAGGTCAATGTCGAAGCTCAAACCCATTTGGTAAACTGAATTCCAGTAAGGCACAAAGTGGTTACTCAAGGTCAAAGTCCAGGGCTATAAAACAGGTCTGATAAAACAAGCACACACAATTCAGGATTAATGTAAATGCCATATCCAGGTCCAGGCAGTAAGTCAAAAACAATACAGGCAATTACACAACAACAAGCTTGATCCTAAAAACTGATTTAAACAGCTGTTTGCAAATAACACTAGGGGGAGGATACTTGCATGGATCGTGGATCGTTACACAATATGTTTATACATATACATCAAGATACATTAAGGTCTTTCCAGCCCAGGGCTGATTTACATACAGTATATACATGCCTAAGTGGACCTTAACCAGTTAATTCTATTATTCTCCTTTAAGTTAAACATTAAACCCAGTAATTTCCTGTCTTTTTTGGTAGGTTGAACGAGAACTTTGCATTAACAGATTTTTACTATTTCATCATTGACTAAGTAACTACGTACATACATACATGCAAACAAATAGGATAGCTACAAACCAACAAATCAATTTTAAAATATTTATGGATTATCTTTTATTTATGCAAAATTATATTAATCTGTCAGCTCTGTGTATTTAATGTTAATAACAGCATATAGTAGGTCCTAGAAGGGGTAATCCACTGAGGAGTTAATTCTTTTTACCAAAATATTCTAGATTATGGCAGTTTAGCAATAAACCAATTATTAAAGGGACATTAAACACTAAATCAATTATAGATAGAACGATGCATTCAAAGAATAGATTAGTCTATGCATTTTAAAGTTTCATTAGTTTAAATAGTGATAAAATGAGCGTAAAGTTTTAATATCTATAAAGCAATGGAAGTTGCCATGTTGTAACTTAGGTTACTTTCTCTGCTGTGGCCAATTAGGGACAGTAGTTATAAATAGGTCACTAGAGTGTGCAGCCAATGGCTGTGTGGAATATAACAGTGTTCTTGCACTTCGATTTCTAACAGTAAATGAAATGCTCATGATTTCAAAATGGAATTACAGGAAAAGGAAACAAAATAAATAATGAAAGTATATATTATAGAAATTTATAGATATTCAATTTATCATTTTATATTACCCTCTCAAAGTGTTTAATGTCCCTTTAAGACAGAAACACATAAAAAATAAATAAAAGCTCAAATGTATTTATGTCACATTGTATGTGTTTGAAGTTTTATTATTTACCAGTCTATCCTTCATTACGCAAATATACTCTATTTTACTGACAGCAGATTTCTCATCTACAAGAGAATAGAGAAATTAGATAAATAGATTAATTGATGGGAGCCTTAGTTTAGGCCGGAGAGGATAATGCTATTTGCAAAATATTATATTCATAGTGTTAGTGACTGAGATGTAACTGAGATGTATTTAACACTTCTAGTGTGAGCATCAGGTCCAATTATGTACTAAAGACTGATATGATAATCTCTAATTAACGGAATTAAATCATCAGTAAGAGCTATCTCAGATTTAAACAATTTGTGATTAGGGATTAGAACAGATAAATAGGGTCAGCTGGAAAGCTACATATTTATGGTGTGTATGCAAACGCTTGATATTAATCTGGTTTGATACAGACATCTGCAGCTCTAAAAAGAAGATTCATCTGAACTTTCTATTGCAATATTATACCATGAATATTTACGGTAAATTATTGTACTGTTATTATTTAGCATTTTATCAAATGCTTATAACAATTTAATGTAAGCATATCAATATTCTTGAATTATGTGCACAGAATTTATAAGCACATTTTTTACATTCCAACACTATGCACCCTATTTATCAAAGTTTCATTTGAAAACTCATCATAATTAAATAGACTACTCAGTTATCATGTTGGCAATTTATATAAAAAAAAAATAGTTCAAATCGATTTAGGTTCTGCTGTGGCAGTCAACATTTGCTGAAACTCGATTACTCCATCATTTCACGAAATTGTTCAAAATCAAATTGTATCCAGAGGTAGATTCGACCAATTTAAGAGGCTACAGGAGCAAATAGAAGCTCTTGACAATAGAAACAGGCATCACAATTATTTTGTCTAATGGGTTAAAGATCCAAAAAAGGATACATTTAGAAAGCACCAAAAGTCCAAAATCTTTATAATATACTGTTCTTTGGCAATGTTTACGTGATTGGTGTATATCACTTTAAATAAAAAACTTTTATCAGACCATTAAAAATGGGAATACAAACTTAAAAACAGAATCTGAAACCCCTTTGGTCCTATATTATATATTCACAATATCAGGTAAATAATTTGACTATTATACTTGGTTCTATAATATAGTACTTTGTGCAACTTATTCAATCACGTAAGTTCACTTTATTATTGAAGAATCATTAACCACCAGCTTTTAAGTACAGAAGGCAACTTGTATAAAATAAAAAAGGGAAATATGATACAAAAAATGCCATAGGGGGCGCTTCCTTACTACAAATTCTGCAACAAGATTGATAGGGACATATAGCATAAAAAACACATCAAATCCAGATGAAGCACAGCACAATAGAATGCATATATAAAAGTCCTTAACATTCAACAAGCTGGCAGCACTCTGTCAAAAGGATGGTCAGTCCCTGGTGATGATAAATCTTAAAAGAAGAAAACACAGAGGCACTAATATGGCCCAGTTATGTCTGTACACAGGGAGATTCAATGTGATCCAAAATGGTACTCACAAGGATAAAGCACCCAATGGGTGAAGCAGACTGGAACAATAGCAGTGGTCCAGCTCAGTGTGTGCCAAAAATCAAGCACCAGATCAAATGATCCACAGGTAAGGCTTTCGTTCCTGTGAGTGATAGAACACAGCTACCATAGCCTAGTACAGTAGGGATAGGCAAAAAAACACACTTAATGGTTGCACTTACAATAAGTAGCAAATCAATGGCAGAAGTGTTCTAGGCACTATAAAACCTCCCCAGGATCGCTCCCAATTGTACTTCCTGGCTTTGCCTCAGAACTCTCATGAGGTACTTGATGCATTCAAAGCAATGCTTGTTAATAAAAGCCCCACCCTGACAGATTTGGTAAAAAGTATTATCACAATTTCATAAACAGGGGCTCCAAATAAACACTCTTCATTTCTGCCTTAGCAGTATACTCCTTATAACTATATAAATATATAAAGTCTCCTTTTTGATTGTCCCCAATAGTGATCAACTCATTCAGAGGCGTAAGATGAGTATCGTTATCACAGATAAATAAACGTCTCACCTGTCAGGGTGCCAGGAATCAGACTGAGATGAGAAGTGCAAAAATAATCACACCTTTATTAATAACAAAAAATTATAAAAAGTCCACAAGTCAAACAACAAGCCAGGAGTCAAAGCCAGAGCTGGTAGTCAGACACGGATGATGTACACCAGTCTGGCCATAAGAGGGCGTGCAGGAAATGAGCAGCATCACACATTCTGCACCAGACTCAGCAAGAGAGGTGAGTAAAATAGCTGCCAGCAGCACATGGCAAACAAAGCAGGGGAAAAACCCTGACATCACCAGACTATAACCGCACACATTTGCTTCACAAACAATCCCATAAGTAGAAAGCAGTTGCTTACTTGTTATTGGGACTCATCACCAACCTCTGCATGAGGCTTGTAGAGACCGCAGCTCCAAGGAAATGAAGTTGTTCGCTTCACCCACGGCAAACAACCGCTTTCTCTAGACCCTCGTCTGTCCACCAAATGCGGATGAGTGGTTTTCCGTATCATGTGATAGCGATGATGTCACCAGATCTACTCAGCGTACAGGCTCCTTCTCGGAGGTAAGTCTCAGTATACCCCAAATCCAATGTATCATAGAGGTATCAACATGTATTATCTTACATGTATAGACCAGCTATCCCCCCATCATAGTCATGATAACTAAGCCGGGCAAATTTCCCTTAGAAGCCAGTAATTATTGGCCAATTTCCCTTATCAATTCAGACAAAGTTATACGCTAAAATCTTAGCCACACATCTCAACAGTATCTTGTCAGAAATTATCTTTATGGATCAGGTGGGTTTTTTCCCACGGCGGGAGGCAAAGGACAACATTCTCTGAGCAATTGAACATATGCAATACGCCATAAATAGTAATCTCCCAATGAAATTGGTTCCAGTTGACGCTGAAAAAGCATTGCTCAGGATATGTTAGCATTTCCTACAATATACCTTGAAACATTTTGGCATCGGGGTTGTTATTATCAGTAGAATCTTCAAGTTATAAAATCTACCCACTGTAAATGTAACACACACTAACTTAAAGTTAGAAATTGGTAGAACATGTAAAAAAATATAATCATAGCAGACCATAAAAAATAAGGTTGTGTCTCACGTAGGTTATAGTGAAATATATATCTATATATACACACATATAATCTGAGTGAGTGGTGTTTAATATAAGACCTGTAACTGTTTTGTGGAAATTATATGTGAATTTGATTGTGGTCTCACTAAAATAGTAATTAATATAGAAGAGTTATAGGTCTTCAGGACTGCACAAAAAATAGTAAAACAATAAAAGGTAAAAATTATATATTTAGTGAGTTTTGAAAAGGTATTAGCTATATAGCAAAAATTTAGTAGCAAATACGTTTTTTGGCAAAAGGAAAAAATAAGCAGCTAGATATGCATATAATAATTATAGGATTTAATGTCCAGAAAAGACTCACCTCCGGAGGGATTAAATATGTAAATCAGTGGTGGTTCAGTGTTCTGTTTTATATTGAAATCTTTGGTAGCAAGCTTAGAGGGGAGAGCTGCTCTCAGAGCTGAAGCGTTGATCCGGACAAACCGGAAGTGCGGCTGGTCCGTGAAACCGGAAGTCCTCGGGTGTCACGCAAACAGCGTGTGAAGATTGAGATCGTCAGGTAGGCAGGCAGGGAATAATCCACAATGCAAGCGGCTCAGGAGGGAAGCATGAAACTTCAATACCAAGCAAGGTACTGAAGGTTTCATGCTCCTTTATAGCCAGAATCAGAGGTGTTACTACGCCTCTTTAAAGAGACAGGCTCCTTTTGTTACAGAATACCCCCTCTAAGGAACCACTCCGTGGTTCAAGGTCGAGGTCTGGTGGGATGTCGACGGTGGAACAGAGACACCAGCCTTGGGGCTGAGAGATTAACTGAAGGCTCCCAGGAATCCTCCTCACTGGGGTATCCCTTCCAGTGAATCAGATACTGGAGTCTACCAGACACTTTTCGAGAGTCCAGGATACTTTCAACCTCATACTCTACTTCAGGCACCAGAGGGGGTTCATCCACGGAAGAAGGCTGATGATTCCTAAGTGCCTGATAGGGTTTGAGAAGGGAGACGTGAAAAGTCGGGTGGATTCGGTAATGTGATGGTAAGATAAGGGTCACCGCATTTTCATTGATGACCTTAGATATAGGGAAAGGTCCAATAAACAATTTGTTAAATTTACGACTAGGTACCGTGAGACGTAGGTTTCTTGTGGATAACCATACTAAGTCTCCCGGATTGTAAGTAGGGGACGCTCTATGGCGAAGGTCATAGTAATGTTTATGACGCGATTGGGCTCTCTTGATGTTTTCTGAGAGCAATGTGAAGGACTCCGAAATGGAGTTAGTGAAATCATTAATTACAGGACAATCAGTTTCCCTGTCAAGGGGTAAGCGGAATGACGGATGAAATCCATAATTGGCATGGAAAGGAGTATCTTTGATTGAGGTGTGATATGTGTTATTATGTGCAAATTCTGCAATAGGGATCAATTCACACCAGTTATCCTGTTGTTGTGTAGAGAAACAACGGATGTATTCTTCCAACCACTGGTTGGTGCGTTCCATTTGCCCGTTGGTCTGGGGGTGGAAAGCAGATGACAACCTCTGTTCAATCTCAAGGGTTTTACATAGTTGTTTCCAAAGGCGAGAAGTAAATTGGGTCCCCCTGTCAGTTGTGATAGAGGAGGGAACACCATGTAATTTGATTACATTCTCGAGCAACAGTGTCACTATTTCCATGCTGGTAGGGAGCTTATGGAAAGGGACAAAATGTGACATCTTTGTGAATAAATCAACTATTACCATGATAGTATTGTTCCCACCGGAATTGGGTAGTTCAACAATAAAATCTATGGCAATCTCACTCCAGGGTCTTTTGGGTATTGGAAGAGAAAGGAGGTAACTCGGGGGGGTGTCTTCTATCTTTCTTACATGTGGTACATATCTTACAAGTTAGAATGTGTTTCTTTACATCATAGATCATCTTGGGCCACCAGTATAATCGCTTGAGTAATCTATGAGTCTTGTTGACTCCTGGGTGTCCAGAGAATTTGGAATCATGTACCTGTTCAAGTATGTGTAGTCTCAGATTAGGTGGAACATATACCCTACCTTGGTAAGCAAGTAAACCATCATTTTGAGGAGTTAAATTATAGGTATCTTTTGATGTGTCAATTGCTTGTTCCCTCTTTAGTGTTTTAGTGAAATCTACAATGCCACCAATTATGCATTCAGGAGAGACAAGGGTACCTGTGTGAGACAGGTGAGGGGGTTTTGGAGGTAGCCTTGATAGAATGTCTGCCTTAGTGTTTAAGGTTGCTGTCCTATAGGTAATGATGTAGTTAAACCTTGAAAAAAAAGACTCCATCTAACCTGTCTAGATGTGAGTGTATGGTTTGTTTTAAGATACTGTAGATTTCTGTGATCAGTATATATAATGATAGGCTCAGCGGTTCCCTCTAATAAGTGTCTCCAATTTACCAGGGCACTTTTCATGGCAAGCAATTCTTTTTCCCCTACGTGGTAGTTTAGTTCAGAAGGTGTGAGAACACGGGAGTAGAAAGCTATTGGGTGTAGTTTATTGGTGGTTTTGGATCTTTGGGAGAGTACAGCCCCTAGTGCGTATTCAGATGCATCTACCTCAAGGATGTATTGGGTCTGTGGGTCAGGATAAGCAAGTATAGGGGCTGTAATGAATGCGTTCTTTAAAAATTTAAAGGCGTCATTGGCTGAGGGGGTCCACACAAAAGGAGTGTTATCTTTAGTAAGGTTAGTTAAGGGTTTAGCAATGTGGGAAAATCCCTTAATAAATTTTCGATAGAAATTCGAAAACCCTAAGAATTTCTGTACCTGCCTTTTATTACGTGGTATGGGCCAATCGACTATTGCCTTAACCTTTGTATTTTCCATCTGAATTCCCTTTGAAGAAATATGGTACCCCAAAAATGTGATATCTTTACTATGAAAAGTACACTTTTCAGCCTTGACATCAAGTTTGTGTGCTTGTAGGCGTGCTAATACAGTTCTCACATGTTTTATATGTTCTGTTAATGTATTAGAGAAAATTAAAATGTCATCAAGATATATTACTAAGAAGGTGTCCAATAGATCTCTAAATATATCATTGATATAACGCTGAAACGTTGCAGGGGCATTACATAGCCCGAATGGCATTACCGTGTACTCAAAAAGCCCGTACCTAGTACGGAACGCCGTCAGCCACTCATCCCCTGAACGCATACGGATAAGATTGTATGCACCTCTGAGGTCTAGCTTGGTGAAGATGGATGACCCATTCAATCTTTCTATAAGTTCAGGGATGAGTGGCAGAGGATAACGGTCTTTCACAGTACGCTTGTTAAGCTCACGGTAATCCACGATAGGCCTGATGGTTTTGTCTTTGTTAGTGACAAAAAATATGCCTGCACCTGCAGGAGAAGTGGACGGTCTTATGAACCCTTTTCTAAGATTTTCGTTTATGTATTCCTTTAACTTAACTAGTTCGGTTTGAGATAGAGGGAAGATATGCCCATATGGAATGTCTGACCCTGGTATAAGTTGTATAGGGCAGTCATACTCTCTATGGGGGGGTAGAGACTCTGCCTCTATTTTATCAAAAACCAACGAAAAATCCTGATACTGGTGGGGGATTAATTCTTTATCTTGGTCAATGTGAAGTATGGCATGGGGTAGTAAACAAGTTGAGGTGCAGTAGGATGAATTGAATTCAATGTTGTTTTGTTTCCAATGTATCATAGGCTGGTGTTGTCTTAACCAGTGTAAGCCAAGAATGACTGGGAACATTGGAGAGGTAATTATATCGAAAGAGATATACTCTTGATGGGTGTTGTGAATGTTTACGAGTATGGGGATTGTTTGGTGTGTGATGGGACCTGTAGATAAACTATTACCATCAATCAACCGTACAGAAACAGGATTCTTTTTCACAACAAGCGGTATATTTTTATTTTTTACTATAGAAATATCTATATAATTGGCGTAAGCGCCAGAGTCCACAACGGCTTCAAGGTTTAGTCGCTGTTTTTCCCACTGTAACGAGATGGGAACTAGTAAGTACGTTGGTTTATGGGTAGACAATGTAAAGTTGTGTAAAGTACAAATTGACTCACACGACTTCAGTCTTTTCAGAGATGGACAATCCGTGACAGAGTGGTCCTTGGAGGCACAATACATGCAGAGAGCATGTTCCTTGCGATAAGACTTTTCTTCTGGTGTTAGTGGTCCTTTAATAAACCCAATATCCATGGCCTCTGCATTACCCTTTGGGCTATATGTCACAGGACGTGAGGGATATCTGGCTACTGTGTCATGTGTTTGTTTCTCTAATCTTCTCTCTCTGAATCTCCTATCAATTTTAATAGTCAGGGCCATTAAAGCCTCTAGGGAGTCTGGGAGATCAAGTCTGACTAACTCATCCTTTATAGGGTCTGATAGACCTAATCGAAATTGATTTATTAATGAAATTTGGTTCCACTGAGTATCTCTTTGCCAGATTTTAAACTCAGATATGTAATCTTCTACATGTCTTTTGTTCTGTTTGAGGCTGCGTAAGGTGTTTTCTGCAGTAAGTTGTTTATGGGGATCCTCATACAGATCAGACATTGCTTTAAAGAATTCATCAACTGATTCAAGTATAGGGTCATTGGATTCATATAAGGAGTCCGCCCATGCACGGGGTTCTCCTTTTAAATAAGATATGATTGTTAATATTTTAACTCTTTCAGTAGGAAATGTTTTAGGTTTTAGAGTAATGAACATCCTGCATGCATTGTAAAACTGTCTAAAGGTCTTTCTATCACCTGAGAAATTTTCTGGGGGACTAATAGGTGGTTCAGGAGGAAGTGAATGTGAGCTAAATCCTTCTTTGATAACACCCTTTAGGGTTAAATTCTCAGAATGGAGTTCTCTGAGACCCTGCGTCAGCTGATCTACTTTATGGGAGAGTTCCATGACATGAGCCTGTAGGTCAGCAGGGTTCAGCATTCTGTTTTTATTATTAGGCTTGGTATTCTGTAACACACACTAACTTAAAGTTAGAAATTGGTAGAACATGTAAAAAAATATAATCATAGCAGACCATAAAAAATAAGGTTGTGTCTCACGTAGGTTATAGTGAAATATATATCTATATATACACACATATAATCTGAGTGAGTGGTGTTTAATATAAGACCTGTAACTGTTTTGTGGAAATTATATGTGAGTTTGATTGTGGTCTCACTAAAATAGTAATTAATATAGAAGAGTTATAGGTCTTCAGGACTGCACAAAAAATAGTAAAACAATAAAAGGTAAAAATTATATATTTAGTGAGTTTTGAAAAGGTATTAGCTATATAGCAAAAATTTAGTAGCAAATACGTTTTTTGGCAAAAGGAAAAAATAAGCAGCTAGATATGCATATAATAATTATAGGATTTAATGTCCAGAAAAGACTCACCTCCGGAGGGATTAAATATGTAAATCAGTGGTGGTTCAGTGTTCTGTTTTATATTGAAATCTTTGGTAGCAAGCTTAGAGGGGAGAGCTGCTCTCAGAGCTGAAGCGTTGATCCGGACAAACCGGAAGTGCGGCTGGTCCGTGAAACCGGAAGTCCTCGGGTGTCACGCAAACAGCGTGTGAAGATTGAGATCGTCAGGTAGGCAGGCAGGGAATAATCCACAATGCAAGCGGCTCAGGAGGGAAGCATGAAACTTCAATACCAAGCAAGGTACTGAAGGTTTCATGCTCCTTTATAGCCAGAATCAGAGGTGTTACTACGCCTCTTTAAAGAGACAGGCTCCTTTTGTTACAGTAAAGATGAGAGTAAACAGCCAGTTGTCGTCCCCCTTTCCTATATCTAATGGAACTTGGCAGGGATGCCCCCTTTCTCCCCTATTCTTTGTAGCTGTCATTTAGTTGCTGGCATCTCACCTGAGAATAAATCACGACATTCAGGGTATATCTTTTGGGGATAACCATTTTAAATGTTCCCTATACGCAGATAACCTACTGCTCACCCTCTCAAGAACGGTTACCTCAAAGCATAGTGTGGGCTAAGCCTTTAATACCTTTAGTGATCTGTTGCAGTTTAAGGTCAATAAGAACAAGGCTGAGATTTAAAATGTCTCTACGCCACCCTCTGGTTTTGACTATTTATGCAGGAACTGTCTTTATAGATACCCAACAACTCCAATTCAGTACTTGGGCATAACCCTCTCCCCAAATGACCTTATGTTATTTCACCTAAATTATGCCTCACTTCTGCACAAAATAATGAACTACTGTAGCACCTGGTCAGATAAACCACTTTTGTGGATCAGATGCATACACTTAGTAAAAAATAATACCACACTTCTCTATGTTATGCAGTCAGACCCCATACTGCTTGCTATGACTTTTCTCTCTAAAATACAAAGGACTATTGACAGTTTTTTGTGGCCACATTGCATAGATTACAGGATGTGGGACAGCTGGCAGTACCTCGTATTCATGATTATTATCTTGCCATTTCGCTGCACCATAATATAAACTGGCACTGTCAAGCCAATAACAAGGCAGTCTTCTTCATTGTACTCTCTATGTTGGAATGATAGTAGCAGTAGACCTACACAGGTGGGTGGTTTTCCCATCTTAAGGAGCCTCTTTCCGAACTAGGGCTATATATTAATTAAAAAACACACATTTCCACAGTATGCTCCCCAATGACATCCATTTCGCTTAAGGCTGACCTTGGAGGGGTTCTGCTTATCCGCACACTTCCGGCTTCTGGACTGGGAGACCTAGTACCAATTTGTACTTTCATAGAAAATGATAAATTTAGAAAGAGAGAGAATTTGGCTGCTGTAGGGGATGTCGTTTTTTCATGCTGGTTAAACTACGCTCAACTCCACCATTTCCTTACAACAGTTAAGGACAAAGCAAATATAGCTACCCGCCTAACACCCTTTGAACTCACCCCTAGTGCAAGCATTTATGGGCTCTCTGGCAATCTCTTAGAGGCTGGTGTATGCTACAGATAAAGACTCATAGAATTTAAAAGTTGGAAAGCAGCATTTAAGCGAACAAAGAGTCTATCAGTGTCCTCTCCGATGCTTCAGTTTAACCTAAAGATACTTTTATGCTGGTATCTAACTCCCAGTTGATTGAAAAGTATATACCCAGTCTCATTAGGCCTAACTTGCAGAGGCTGTAGAATGCCAGGACACATGACACATATATAGTGGTCATGCCCCATCCTCCTTTTTTTTGGGGGGGGGGGCAGATAACTGTTTGCATATTGGGCCCTAGCTTCAGTATAAATAATCCTTTTAAACAATTTTCCTAAGTGATATTGTCAAATGGATATGTGGAATTTGTGTAAGTGGAGCAAAATTGGTTCTAGCACACAGGTGGAAACTCATTTGCTGCCAGTATTTGAGGATTGGAGATGGAGATCAATAGAAATCCTTGATCCTTGAAATTGCTAATGTTCCATTGCATTTGCTTCTTTTGGGATGAAACAATATTTCACTTTCCTCGTTAGCAGGTATTCTGGTAGGTATGCAAGGGATGTCTTCCATCCCTTATTTTACTTTTCAGACAGTCATTCTCTTCTGTGTATTTACTGTGAATGACAACCATGTGTGCGCTTTCAGAGCTCATCCCACCACTACCCTGCACTATTTACTAATCCCTGGTGATCTAGGGCTTCTGCATCACCTGAGGAATCCGGGGATGCTGATGATGTCACCACGCCCCAGAAACCTGGAAGTGTCGGATTAATGAAGAGGGTTTAAGGGAGCTGGATGGAAGGGTTGTGTTCAAACCCCTCAATCTCAGCTCCCATAAGCCCTAGAAACCTCCAAGACCCACAGTTTGAAAAGAAATTTCTTTGGGGTTCAAATATAAATACATGTTTTAAGAACAACTTATCTGCTAACTCCTCTAACAAGCCATTAAAAAGGCCTAGAGACCCCCAAGACCCCATGTTGTAAAGCCCCTAAACCCTTGTTAAAAATAAAGCCCCTCTATAAGCTTTAGTAACCAGGTGATCACTGCTACCAAAGTGATCGACTGGTTGCTAAAACTTATATAGGGGCTTTATTTTTAAGAATGGCATGAATAAATGTACATTTCTTTCATGGGAGCCTCTATATGCAGATCAAAGTTACATAACTAAACTGAAAGGCCCTTATTTATATGAGGATAACCCCTTTGTTTTACTATAATGTTTAGGGGGAAACACACTCTATTGTTTATAACTTTGTTTATTAAAATGGTAATAACAAAAAGAAAACTCATACTTTTTACATGATATATACATAATCTGCTGGGTTGCCTAAAAAAAAGAAATATAATGTGTGTAAGTTTCTCTCTGAAAAATGGCATAAATGTGAGTAGCATGTAAAAATGGCACAACAGCCTTTCCAAGGCGCATAAGACGCTCTCCAGAATCGACATTTTTCTAATTGATGAACGTATGGTGATGAGAGGGGTAAAAACAGATATAGGACCAATATTTCTTTCAGATCATGCACCGATTGTACTTGAGTTTCAGCTTTCACATTTGTATTCTGCTGCAACACGTTTCTTTTTTCCCTACTATCTGACGACTGAGGTAAAATTCAAGAACTGGCTTATAAATAGATATAAGGAATTTGTACATTTTAATAAAGACTATTTAAACCGCCCTGAAGTATTTTGGGACACTGCAAAAGCAGTAATGAGAGGCGAAATAATTTCATATAGCTCAGCCCTGCATAAGAAAATTCGATCTAGAGAAAGAGAATCATGCCAATGTTTAACTAACACTTATAATCATTATCTGCTTGACAAAACCCCCTTGAATTGGGCAAAATACGTTAAAGCAAAAAATGAAAGGGATACTTTTGTTTTACTGCAAGAAACTCAAAAGGAATTAAAAATGCAGGCTAAGCTATATAAATATGGTAATAAATCAGGTAAGATGCTGGCCAAATTAATAAAAAATGAGAAAAAACAACCAATCATAGACAAATTGTATAATAAAGGTCTTCAGCTTTCTAAAGCCGAAGACATACTAGCTGCATTTAATGAATATTACCAGGAATTATATTCATTTAAAACAAGTGATACGCATACATCTGATGACTTTTGGAGAGATATCACGTATCCTACTGTCACATCAGAAATGGCTGATAGCCTCAATGTCCCTATTTCCATAAAAGAAATAGAGAAAGTAATATCCAAGCTTGCCTCAAATAAAGCAGCAGGTCCAGATGGCTTGCCTAGTGAATTCTATAAGATCCTGATTGGTGAAGCCACCCCACATCTTTGCACGCTCTTTAACAGCTTCTTTATTAGTGGTAAAATGATCCCCTCTTCATTTACCAATTCTTACACAACTTTGATATTAAAAGGCGGAAAAAACCCTGAATACAAGGAATCCTACAGACCAATTGCACTGTTAAATTCAGATTACAAAATTCTTACTGCAATTCTAGCATCTAGACTTCAAAGACCCCTCTCAGAAATTATACATACTGATCAAGCAGGTTTTCTAAATAACCGCAACTCAGCCTCAAAAATTAGGGAAGCCCTATTGGTGACAGAATATTTTGAGGTACTATCTAATTTAACTAGCGGGGGGGAGGACATACCTGACCTTGCTATTATTTCCTTAGATGCTGAAAAAGCCTTTGATTCAATATTTTACGAACATATCAAAACATCGTTAAGACAATTTGGCATCAGAGGTAATTTTCTTGAATTTATCGAAAATCTATATAAACACCCATCTACAAGATTGATAGTGAATAACAACATTTCCCCCTCTATCTTGTTAGGTAGAGGAACAAGGCAGGGCTGTCCTCTTTCCCCGCTCTTATTTAATATTTCCATTGAACCTCTAGCAATTAAAATACGCCATCATTTGGATGGTATAAAAATTTGTAACTGCGAAATAAAAATCGGTCTGTATGCTGATGATCTGCTGCTTTATTTGGCTAACACCAAACTGAACTTACCAAAACTTTTTCAGATCTTGGAACAATTTGGTACATTCTCTGGATACAAAGTAAATATGACAAAATCAGAGATAGTGTGGCTCAGGAAAAATAAAACTTCAATATTAGAAACTCCTTTTCGCCAAGTAAAAGATTCTTTTAAATATCTAGGGATTCATATTCCGACAAGGTCCGTAGATCTCTATACATTGAATATACCCCCAGTAGTAAAAATGATCAAAGAAAAGCTTTTGTTATGGCAAAATCTCCCAATATCACTTTCTGGAAGGATTGCCCTTTTTAAAATGGCTCTTCTTCCAAAACTTTTATATATACTTCAAAATACACCAATAATTCTATTAGGTAAGGATATACGTTCAATCAATACTTCACTTATACAGTTCTTATGGCAGAATAAGAGGTCAAAGATATCTCTTATGAAACTTTCAATACCAAGAAAGGATGGTGGTCTTGCCTTACCAGACATAAGGCTATATAACCTCTCCTTTCTGGCTCGTGTCGTAACAGACTGGATCTCATCTAATAACTATGTCTTGAATAATTATCTCGAGACCAGTGTCTGCTACCCATATTCTCTATCTGCATTAATACACTTAGTACCTAAAGAAATCCCCTCAGAAATTAAACGATTTAAAACAATTCTTAACCCACTTAAAGCTTGGCACAAGATAGTAACCTTTCTTTCAATTAATAATAGTGCTACCTGTCTTTTGCCTATAATAGGTAACCCTATTTTTCAATCAGGATTGCATTCCGAAGTCTTTAGGAAATGGCATAATCGGGGGTTAACCAAGGTATACCAAATAATTGATAAAGAGAGAAAATATATCAAAACATTCCAGGAATTAAAAAGAGATTTTGATTTGCCCAATAAAGACTTCTTTGCGTATTTGCAATTAAGGCATTTTGCACAGGACCTAGTTAAGAAAGCTGGTTGGGAATGGGGACTAGGTAAACTCGATGATTGGCTTGCTCTAACAAGAAATGGTCATATGTCAATTGCACCATGTTATCACCTTCTGGGTACAAATAAAGGAGAACCGGTACTGGCAAAGATTGCCCTCTACTGGAATACAGCAATCCCTCAGAGTAATATTGAGTCTAAAACTATTCAATTGTCAATTAAAAAAATTGCACAAGTAACGCTCTCTGCAACTTGGAGGGAGGCACATGTTAAGCTCCTTCATGGGGCATATTTTACCCCCGAGAGAGGTTTCAAATGTGTGAATGTAGGGTTTAATAAATGTCCTAAATGTTCGTATCAGGCAGCTGATTTAATACATATGTTTTGGTATTGTCCAAAGATTAAAAATCTCTGGGCTAGGCTCGAATACTGGCTAAAAAAGGTGCTTAAGATAGGCTATGTCTCTTTGACAATATATCAGATAATACTCTGCCTTAAGGAAGAGCCTGGTAAGCAAACTGATGAAAAAATAATAATCTCCGCTATTCTTGCTACCAGGTATTTAATCTGTAAGAAGTGGAAAAGTCATGCAATGCCAAGCATTACTGAAATTAAAAACTGCATGAAAAAACAATGCATTTTAGACCAGAGAAACGCGGATATAAATAATGAACAAGACATTAAAAGGTTCTTTGATAAATGGGCTGCCTTCTTAAAAATCTTTCCGGCTGCAGAAATAGATTATATAATCTTCCCCTTTAGAAATACAGAAATTGTTCTATTAGGGAACTGGTAAAGCTTCAGGAGGAAGAAAGTGATGGTAATTTTTTTTTTGTTTGTTTTTGTTTTTTTGTTTTTGTTTTTTTTGTTATGTTTTCTCTTCGCATGGGGGGGGGGAACAAGGGGGGGGGGTTATACTGAAAATCAAAAACTCCAAGCATTGTAGGAAAATAAAATGTTTGTGTTCATTAATGTGATGATTAGCCTAAATTTAACTACATGTATAAATGAACATAGTACTATGTTGTCAAATTTATTGTATCTTTTGATTATGCCATGTTTTCAAAATGGTTGATATTGTTTTTGGACAGTGACTTGGATTATAAATAAAACAATTAAAAAAAAAAAATGGCACAACAGCTCCGCACAGGTGTGGAAATGGCTCAGCAGTTAAAGCATTAACAAATATTGTATATTGTAATATAGACCCACGGGATAACTGTTTCTAGAGTGTAATTGTGGAGAAAATACACCTAGAGTAAAACAGAAGTGGGAATAGAGAGGAAAACGCATTATGAACATATTTAAGGTTGCTCAGTATTTTATGAGGGAAGAAGGTAAATTGTGACCAATCTCTCAATATTATATTGTACATATGTAGGCTGCTTTCCCAGTTGTTTCTCAAACCAGCATCTCAAGCATGGAGGTCATCACCTCCAATACAATCATTATGATCCACAAATTTTAGTGAGTTCATGTAACTTAAAGGACCAGTAAATACAGTAGATTTGTATAATCAACAAATGCATGATACCAAGACATTGCGATAGCACTTATTCTGAACTTCAAATGAGTAGTAGATTTTATTTTTACAAATTTCAAATTATGTCTATTTTCACCCCCTCTGTTTAATGTGACAGCAATCAGCCAAGTACAAATGCATATACAGGGAGTGCAGAATTATTAGGCAAATGAGTATTTTGACCACATCATCCTCTTTATGCATGTTGTCTTACTCCAAGCTGTATAGGCTCGAAAGCCTACTACCAATTAAGCATATTAGGTGATGTGCATCTCTGTAATGAGAAGGGGTGTGGTCTAATGACATCAACACCCTATATCAGGTGTGCATAATTATTAGGTAACTTCCTTTCCTTTGGCAAAATGGGTCAAAAGAAGGACTTGACAGGCTCAGACAAGTCAAAAATAGTGAGATATCTTGCAGAGGGATGCAGCACTCTTAAAATTGCAAAGCTTCTGAAGCGTGATCTTCGAACAATCAAGCATTTCATTCAAAATAGTCAACAGGGTCGCAAGAAGCATGTGGAACAACCAAGGCGCAAAATAACTGCCCATGAACTGAGAAAAGTCAAGCGTGCAGCTGCCAAGATGCCACTTGCCACCAGTTTGGCCATATTTCAGAGCTGCAACATCACTGGAGTGCCCAAAAGCACAAGGTGTGCAATACTCAGAGACATGGCCAAGGTAAGAAAGGCTGAAAGACGACCACCACTGAACAAGACACACAAGCTGAAACATCAAGACTGGGCCAAGAAATATCTCAAGACTGATTTTTCTAAGGTTTTATGGACTGATGAAATGAGAGTGAGTCTTGATGGGCCGGATGGATGGGCCCGTGGCTGGATTGGTAAAGGGCAGAGAGCTCCAGTCCGACTCAGACGCCAGCAAGGTGGAGGTGGAGTACTGGTTTGGGCTGGTATCATTGTGGGGCCTTTTCGGGTTGAGGATGGAGTCAAGCTCAACTCCCAGTCCTACTGCCAGTTTCTGGAAGACACCTTCTTCAAGCAGTGGTACAGGAAGAGGTCTGCATCCTTCAAGAAAAACATGATTTTCATGCAGGACAATGCTCCATCACACGCGTCCAAGTACTCCACAGCGTGGCTGGCAAGAAAGGGTATAAAAGAAGAAAATCTAATGACATGGCCTCCTTGTTCACCTGATCTGAACCCCATTGAGAACCTGTGGTCCATCATCAAATGTGAGATTTACAAGGAGGGAAAACAGTACACCTCTCTGAACAGTGTCTGGGAGGCTGTGGTTGCTGCTGCACACAATGTTGATGGTGAACAGATCAAAACACTGACAGAATCCATGGATGGCAGGCTTTTGAGTGTCCTTGCAAAGAAAGGTGGCTATATTGGTCACTGATTTGTTTTTGTTTTGTTTTTGAATGTCAGAAATGTATATTTGTGAATGTTGAGATGTTATATTGGTTTCACAGGTAAAAATAAATAATTGAAATGGGTATATATTTGTTTTTTGTTAAGTTGCCTAATAATTATGCACAGTAATAGTCACCTGCACACACAGATATCCCCCTAAAATAGCTATAACTAAAAACAAACTAAAAACTACTTCCAAAACTATTCAGCTTTGATATTAATGAGTTTTTTGGGTTCATTGAGAACATGGTTGTTGTTCAATAATAAAATTAATCCTCAAAAATACAACTTGCCTAATAATTCTGCACTCCCTGTACGTATATTCTGTGAATTCCTGCATATGCTCAGTAGGAGCTGGTGACTAAAAAGTGTAAATATAAAAAGACTGTGCACATTTTGTTAATGGAATTAAATTGCAAATTTGTTTAACCCCTTAAGGACCACAGCACTTTTCCATTTTCTGACCGTTTGGGACCAAGGCTATTTTTACATTTCTGCAGTGTTTGTGTTTAGCTGTAATTTTCCTCTTACTCAGTTACTGTACCCAGTTTATACTGTTTTTCTCGCCATTAAATGGACTTTCTAAGGATACCATTATTTTCATCATATCTTATAATTTACCATAACATTTTATTATAAAATATGATGAAAAAATGGAAAAAAAACACACTTTTTCTAACTTTGACCCCCAAAATCTGTTAAACATCTACAACCACCATAAAACACCCATCCTAAATAGTTTCTAAATTTTGTCCTGAGTTTAGAAATACCCAATGTTTACATGTTCTTTGATTTTGTTTTCCAAATTATAGGGCAATAAATACAAGTAGCCCTTTGCTATTTCGAAACCATTTTTTTTTTTTTCAAAATTAGCGCTAGTTACATTGGAACACTGATATCTTGTCAGGAATCCCTGAATATCCCTTAACATGTATATATTTGTTTTAGTAGACAACCCAAAGTATTGATCTAGGCCCATTTTGGTATATTTCATACCACCATTTCACCGCCAAATGCAATAAAAAAAAAATTGTTCACTTTTTCACAAACTTCAGGTTTCTCACTGAAATTATTTACAAACAACTTGTGGAATTATGGAACAAATGGTTGTAAACGCTTCTCTTGGGTCCCCTTTGTTCAGAAATAGCAGGCATTTATGGCTGTGGCATTACCTTTTGGTAATTAGAAGGCCGCTAAATGACGCTGCGCACTACACTTGTATTATGCCCAGCAGTGACAGGGTTAATTAGGTAGCTTGTAGGGAGCTTGAATTTTAGCTTTAGTGTAGTGTAGTAGAAAACCCAAAGTATTGTTCTAGGCCCATTTTGATATATTTCATGCCACCATTTCACCACCAAATTGGATTAAATAAAAAAATTGTTAACTTTTTCACTAACTTTGGGTTTCTCACTGAAATTATTTACAAACAGTAATTATGGCACAAATGGTTGTAGATGCTTCTCTGGGATCCCCTTTGTTCAGAAATAGCAGACATTTATGGCTTTGGCATTGCTTTTTGGTAATTAGAAGGGCACTAAATGCTGCTGCGCACCACACTTGTATTATGCCCAGCAGTGACAGGGTTAATTAGGTAGCTTGTAAGGAGCTTGAAGGGTTAACTTTAGCTTTAGTGTAAAAATCAGCCTACCACCTGACACATCCCACCCCCTGATCCCTCCCAAACAGCTCTATTCCCTCCCCCACCCCACAATTGTCCCCGCCATCTTAAGTACTGGCAGAAAGTCTGCCAGTACTAAAATAAAAGGCTTTTTTTATTTTATTTTTTTATAAAAAAAATAAATATATATATATATATATATATATATATATATATTCTGCTGTGTAGGATCCCCCTTAGCCCCCCATCTCCCTGATCCCCCCCTCCCAAAGAGCTCTCTAACCCTCCCCCCACTAACTATTTGCCACCATTTTGGGTATTGGCAGCTGTCTGCCAGTACCCACTTTGCAAAGAAATGTGACTTTTTTTAAACAAAACCTACTTTTTTGTAGTGTAGCTGCCCCCCTCCATACCCTACCCCCTCCCAGATCCCTTTTGAAAAAGTATTCCCCCCTCCTCTGCCACCCACCACCCTCTCCCAGCACTCACTCCCACCACTTCAGTATTTTTAATTGGCCAGATGGAGGGCTTGTGCGCACCCGCCCCCAGCGGGGGTTTTCACGCGCACCCGACAGTCACTTACAACTGCTGGCCAGAAGTTCGCCAGCGATAGGCCGCCCACCTGCCTCCCTGCAATGGTTCCCACCCACCAACGATCGGCACCATTGCTGGCCGATGCATAGAGGGATGCAGAGTGGCTCTCTCTGCATCGGTATGCAAAAAAAGGTATTGCAGTGATGCCTCAATATCGAGGTATCATGGCAATACCTTGAAAGCGGCTGGAAGCAATAAGGATCGCTTCCACCGCTTGAAACTCCTGAGGACGTACAGGGTACGTCCTTGGTCATTAACTGACCTTTTTTGTAGGACGTACCCTGTACGTCCTTGGTCGTTAAGGGGTTAAAATTGCATGCTCTATCTGAATCCTGAAAGTTTATTTTTGACTTGAGTGTCCATTTAATAATAAATATGTTATTCTCTTAATAGAAAAACCACACAGTACAACAACAGTAGGTACAGTACTGGTAACAATATATATGCATATAGCCTATGGGACAGGTTTTGGCTCAGTACACAAATAGTTCAAAATTATTTCCAGACAGACATGTCTGCAATGTCTAAAAAATAAAAGGTCTTATTTATTGCATAACAAAAACAATAAAAAAACATAATGGAATAAAATCATACAGAGAGACACTTAAAAAAGGTCAAACCTGTTTCTGTATAGAAGTTTAGACAAACAACTCATGGTCACCAGAGATTAGATTAAAAAAAAGCAATGCTATTAGCTGAATTCAGTTGGCTACATTTATGCTATAATTGTACTTCATAAATGATTTGTATCAACTCAACTTTTAATTCCTATTGATTCCTGATGTGATCAATAAAGACTTTATAATGAACTTTATTTATTTTGCTGACATTTCCTATAATATAACTATGACAATGTTTTTTTTTTCTCAGTCACCCAGGGAGGCTAGATAAGGAACTTTGACTCAACATTTTACACAATCAGTACAGGAGATCATTTCTATCTGTCCCTAATTGGCCATAGAATGGTTGATAAGGTAAACATGCTCAAAAAACTTTTCAAGAGGTATGTTCCTGGCCGGCAAAATAATGAAAATTCTGTTAGCAAGATGTAAACTTTAAAAAAAAATAAAGTTTCAGTATTCAGATAAAGGGCTAGATTACAAATGGAGCACTAATTTATTGCGCATCCGTAAACTGGCAAATTCTCCCGTTACAGGCACGCGATAAATAACCAGCCATTACAAGTGGTGCTCTGAATATTAACCAGAGGTTATATAGGTAAATATCCCCCAATTGGCCCCAAAATAAAGAATACTGCAGGATTTTATAAAAAATAAATAAAAACAAACTGCACAAAGGTGGGTGTGTGGTGTTAGACGAAAACAAGCACTGAAAAGTGCGTTTACATTGCCGTCTAACGGGAACTGTGTGTTCCTTGTAGCTATACAGTAAATGTATATGCTTACATACATATATATTTGTGTTAATATATATATATATATATATATATATATATATACACACAAATAAACACAAAAATATATATGTATATATTCATATACTGTACATATATATTTAACAATTGTTGTCCATCACTGTACGACTTACCCCCTTCGCTGCACTAGGTTATCTGCTATGTTTGACTGCATGAGAACAAGGCAGCGCACTCTCATGAGGTTGTGTTCGTATTGCATCTAACTTGTAATACCAACACACTTTTGGGTGCACTGGTATTACTAAGTGGAGCGCAAATATTGCTTTCGCGTAAACAATCTTTTGCACTACACTTGTAATCTAGCCCAAAGTATTGTAAAGTGCTTCTATTTAAAAAAAGTACTTCTTCTTGGGTATTGTTTGTTTAAAGTAAGCACCGTCCTGTGACTGAAAACCTAGGTGGGCAAAGGAGCATTCTTGTATTTTGAACTTTATATGGCATCAGTGTTGGCAACAGTGTACAACTTTGTTACAAAGAATGTTGCAGACCGCAGCCATATATTAGGTCTCATTTCAACGAAGCATACAAATATAAAGAAGTCAATTTAATTAATAAAGTGAATTAGAAAGTGTATTTATTACTTGCTCTCTCTCACCTAGATTACGAGTTTTGCGTTGAGGCTTTTAATGCTGAAAAAATGGCAATTGCAGTGTAAAAGCAGTAACGCTCTATTATTGGAAGTTGTGCCTGTATAGCTATACCGCAAGCATTTTAGCCTGTAATGCAACATCATTCCTGCACTCAAAAAAATTACGTTTTTGCGTGGGATTTTCATAGCGCCGATATTACAGGTTGTGCGGTTAGGCTAAAATCCTTGCAATACCGCCTATACCGACACGATCCATACCGCCATCTAAAAGCAGTAGTTATAGATTTTGTGTAACAAAAATGTTTCACAAAACTCATAACTAAAATGTTACAAAGTACACTAACACCCATAAACTACCTATTAACCCCTAAACCGCCACAAACACTATATTAAACGTATCAACCCCTAATCTGCCGCCCACCCACATTGCGACTATTCAATAAAGTTATTAACCCCTAATCTGCCGCCCACCCAAATCGCCAACACTATTTAAAAATATTAACTCCTATTCCCCTGCACCCCGACATCGCCACCACTATAATAAAGTTATTAACCCCTATTCTGGCGCTCCCCGACATTGCCGCCACTAAATAAAGTGATTAACCCCTAAACCTTGGGCCTCCCACATCTCCGCCACTAAATAAACCTATTAACCCCTAAACCACCGGCCCCCCACATCGCAAAACATTAAATTAAACTATTAACGCCTAAACCTAAAACCCCCCCTAACTTTAACTTAAAATTACAATATAACCCTATTTACATAAATATAAACTTACCTGTGAAATAAATATAAACCTAACATTAAACTATAAATTAACCTAACATAACTATTCTAATAAAATATAAAATACTACCAATTAAAATATCTAAATTACAAATTTAAAAAAACCTAACACTATGAAAAAAAATAATAATAAATAAATAAATAGTAAATAAAGTTTACCAAAAATAATTAACACTAAAATCACGAAAAATAAAAAACACTAAGATTATAAAAATAAATAAATGAAATTATCAAAAATAAAAACAATTATACCTAATCTAATAGCCCTATAAAAATAAAAAAGCCCCCCCAAAAATAAAAATCACCCTCTAGCCTACAATAAACTACCAATAGCCCTTAAAGGGGCCTTTTGTATGGCACTGCCCTAAAGAAATCAGCTCTTTTACCTGTAAAAAAAACCTCTAAAAAATCCTAAGCTACCCATTGCCCCTAAAGGGTCATTTGTATGTGCATTGTCCTTAAAAGAGCATTTAGCTCTATTTCAAAGCCAAAAGCCCTAATCTAAAAAAAAACCCACCCAAAAAAACCAAGACCTAACACTTACCCCAGAAGATCAACTTATTTCTGAAGTCCAGACATCCATCTCCATCCAGGCGGCGAGGTCTTCATCCATCCCGGGGGCGTCTTCTATTTTCATCCCGGCAGCACAGAGCGGAGCCATCCTGGAAGCCGAAGGCATCCTGCACGGAGCGCCCTCTTCATACGGTCGCCGCCGTACACTGAAGTTGAATGCAAGGTAGCCGTTTCAAAAGGGCATACCTTGCATTCCTATTGGCTGATTTGATTCTTCAAATTCAAATCAGCCAATAGGATGAGAGCTTCTGAAATCCTATTGGCTGTACAAAACAATGGGTAGCTTAGGTTTTTTTTAGAGTCAGGTTTTTTATTTTGGGGGGTTGGTTGGGTGGTGGGTTTTACTGTTGGGGGGACTTTGTATTTTTTTACAGGTGAAAGAGATGATTTCGTTAGGGCAATGGACTTCAAAAGGCCCTTTTAAGGGCTATTGGTAGTTTATTGTAGGCTGGGGGTGTTTTTATTTTGGGGGGGCTTTTTTTATTTTTATAGGGCTATTAGATTAGGTGTAACTGGTTTTATTTTTGATAATTTCGTTTATTTTTTTTGTAATCTTAGTGTTTTTTATTTTTCGTGATTTTAGTGTTAATTATCGGCTAGATTACGAGTTTTGCGTTATGAGTAAAAAAGCAGCACTAAGACTCATAACGCTGCTTTTTCACTACCGCTGCTATTACGAGTCTAGTAGGTACAGCTGTCCCGCACACTTTTTTGGCCGTACCGCAAATCAACTTACGCAATTTGCGTAAAGTCTTTTTTTCAATGGGACTTCCGTAGCACCTGTATTACAATCTTTTTTTTGGAGGCCAAAAAGTGAGCAGTACAGCCTATCCCGCAAGATTTGTGACGCATTCTAAAGTCAGTAGTTATGAGTTTTACAAAGCTGTAGCATAAAACTCATAACTAAAGTGTTAAAAAGTACACTAACACCCATAAACTACCTATTAACCCCTAAACCGAGGCCCTCCCGCATCGCAAACAATAAAATAAAATGATTAACCCCTAATCTGCTGCTCTGGACATCGCTGCCACTAGAAAAAACATATTAACCCCTAAACCGCCGCTCTCCCGCCTCGCAAACACTAGTTAAATGTTATTAACCCTTAATCTGCTGCCCCTAATATCGCCGCAACCTACATTACAGTTATTAACCCCTAATTTTCTTGATAAAGGCCGAAACGCGTAGATTTGCCCCAAGTGTGCACTCCAACAACTCAGGTCTTCAACTGAGACCACCCAGGACAGAACTAGCAGAACAACCCGCTACCGGTGACTGTTATACACCGTGCACCACAAGATTAAAGCGGACACTCTCCATACCTGAAGCTCCTGCAAACCTTGAGAAAGGTAAACAGCTCCAGCAACTTGTAAGAAAAACTCTTTTTCACTATCTGATGATCCGAAACTCCTGCAAACCGCTCTAAGGTAAACAGTTTCACTACCGATCATTCACCAACAACTGAAACTCCAGCAAACCCTGGGAGGGTATATAGTTTCAGCAACAACAGACGCCCACAAAGACAACGGTTCTAACAACGATACAAAGAACACTCCATTTAACTAGGCAACTAGAAACTCCAGCAAACCAATACAAGGTATACAGTTTCTATAACCTAAACGGAACCAAGTTACACCAACAACTGAAACTCCTGCAAACCCAGTTAAGGTATACAGTTTCAGCAACTTTACCATCAAGTGATTTTTATCCTTATCTACAATCTCAATCTACAAGTTTCAAAGAATTTTAGTATAAATTACAGAGGACTATAATATCTTTTATAAAAGCTTGTCTGTTCCAACCAATCAGACACCTTGGAACTTGTTCATGTAAACTGTGAGTAATTATTTTCCCACTATAAAGTCACATCAAAAGATAAAAGCAGATCATCAGACGAACATTTATCTACCTTCCACGATAATTGCTTTTATTTTTTTCTTAATCAAATGCTTTGAATACTATATTATGAATATTAAGCCATTTTAACTTAAACGTTTGATTGATGAAATTTTAGTAATTTTATATTTTCTAAAGGTAATAGAGCTCTTTACCATTAACTTGTTATCCAGTCAGAATATATCCTTGTTTTTTATTGCAACAATTAAATATTTTGTTTTTTAACCTCCTGTAGTCACAACTTCCTTATTTCCACCCATTTCATAGTGCAATATAAATTGCGCAAAAATCACAAGCAAATACGAGAACCACACTTAAAGGTCAGGAATATATATATACATCTTGAATTATACACAGCTCCCCTCACCTGTTTTTTACCCCTAAATATCCCTCACAGCTGTTTGAAGGAACAACTGTGTATCAGGGTTGAGCTGTCTCAATCCAATAGGTGCACTCACTCTTAATTGTTTTTCACTAGTTATTAACCCCTAATCTGCCACCCCCAACGTCGCCGCCACTATACTAAAGTTATTAACCCCTAAACCTAAGTCTAACCCTAACACCCCCTAACTTAAATATAATTAAAAGAAATCTTAATAAAAATTCCTATCATTACCTAAATAATTCCTATTTAAAACTAAATACTTACCTGTAAAATAAACCCTAAGCTAGCTACAATATAACTAATAGTTAGATTGTATCTAGCTTAGGGTTTATTTTTATTTTACAGTCAAGTTTGTATTTATTTTAACTAGGTAGAATAGTTACTAAATAGTTATTAACTATTTACTAACTACCTAGCTAAAATAAATACAAATTTACCTGTAAAATAAAACCTAACCTGAGTTACACTAACACCTAACCTTACACTACAATTAAGTAAATTACCTAAATTAAATACAATTACCTAAATTACAGAAAAAAAACAAACACTAAATTACACAAAATAATAAACAAATTATCAGATATTTAAACTAATTACACTTAATCTAATAGCCCTATCAAAATAAAAAAGCCCCCCCAAAATAAAAAACCCCTAGCCTAAACTAAACTACCAATAGCCCTTAAAAGGGCCTTTTGCGGGGCATTGCCCCAAAGAAATCAGCTCTTTTACCTGTAAAAAAAATACAAACAACCACCCCAACAGTAAAACACACTACCCACACAATCAACACCCTAAATAAAAAGTTAACTGAAAAAACCTAAGCTCCCCATTGCCCTGAAAATGGCATTTGGATGGGCATTGCCCTTAAAAGGGCATTTAGCTCTATTGCTGCCCAAACTCTAACCTAAAAATAAAACCCACCCAATAAACCCTTATAAAAACCTAACACTAACCACTAACCCCTGAAGATCCACTTACAGTTTTGAAGAGCCGACATCCATCCTCAACAAAGCCGGGAGAAGTCCTCAACGAAGCGGCAAGAAGTCCTCAACGAAGCAGGGAGAAGTCTTCATCCAGACGGCATCTTCTATCTTCATCCATCCGGCGAGGAGCGGGTTCATCTTCAAGACATCCGGCGAGGAGCATCCTCTTCTTCCGACGTCTAACAGAGAATGAAGGTTCCTTTAAATGACGTCATCCAAGATGGCGTCCCTTGAATTCCGATTGGCTGATAGAATTCTATCAGCCAATCGGAATTAAAGGTGAAAAATTCCTATTGGCTGATGCAATCAGTCAATAGGATCAGCCAATAGAATGCGAGCTCAATCCTATTGGCTGATTGGATTAATAAGTGTAAGATTAGGGATGTTTAGACTCAGGGTTCATGTTAGGGTGTTAGGTGTAAACATAAATTTAGTTTCCCCAAAGGAATCAATGGGGTTGCGTTACGGCGATGTTAGGGGCGGCAGATTAAAGGTTAATAATATTTAACTAGTGTTTGCGATGTGAGAGTGCGGCGTTTTAGGGGTTAATATGTTTATTATAGTGGCGGCGATGTCCGGAGTGGCAGATTACGGGTTAATAAGTATAATGTAGGTGTCGGTGATGTCGGGGGCGGCAGATTAGGGGTTAATAAGTGTAAAATTAGGAGTGTTTAGACTTGGGGTTTATGTTAGGGTGTTAGGTGTAAACATACAATGTGTTTCCCCATAGGAATCAATGGGGCTGTGTTATGGAGCTTTACGCTGCTTTATTGCAGGTGTTAGGCTTTTTTTCAGCCGGCTCTCCCCATTGATGTCTATGGGGAAATCGTGCACGAGCACGTGCAGCCAGCTCACCGCTGACTTAAGCAGCGCTGGCATTGGAGTTCGGTATGGAGCACAATTTTGCTCTACGCTCACTTCTTGCCTAATAACGCCAGGTTTAGTAAAACCTGTAATACCAGCACTGTAGGGAAGTGAGCGGTGACAATAACGTGCAAGTTAGCACCGCACCCCTCATAACGCAAAACTCGTAATCTAGCCGTATGTTTGGTAAACTTATATTTTTTTAAAAAAATTTCATAGTGTTATGTTTTTTTACATTTGTAATTTAGATATTTTAATTGGTAGTATTTTTTATTTTATTAGAATAGTAAGGTTAGGTTTATATTTATTACACAGGTAAGTTTTTATTTATTTAAACAGTTATATTGTAATTTTGATTTAAAGTTAGGGGGGTGTTAGGTTTCGGGGTTAATTGTTTAATTTAGTGTTTTGCGATGTGGGGGGCTGGTGGCTTAGGGGTTTATCAGGAGCAAAACTACAGGGGTGCAAAGGGTACAACTGTGACTGGGCCCCCAAGGGAGGGGGCCCAGCTTCAAAAAAAAAAAAAAAAATTCATTAAAAAAAATTTGACCTGCTACTGCCATCACTGATATCATGTGAGTGTGATTTGATGCTTCACTAGTGTCTCTGTCTCTGACTACAGGGGTTAGTGTTTCTGCTTTACCCATTGGTGTTTATGTGTGTGTATGTGTGTATGTGACCGTGTGTGTATTTATGCATGTGTGTGTGTGTATGTATGTGACCGTGTGTGTATTTATGCATGTGTGTGTGTGTGTATGTTTGTGGAACCAGCAAATTACAGACCTTGCTACTACAGCATGGGGGGGGCGGGGGGTAGACAGTGTCACTATACAGTACCACTATATACAGTACGGGGGGGGGGCTGGACCATGTCACAGACTACTGTGGTCACTTTATAAAGTACTGGGGCGGGTAGGGTCAGGCCAGTCATCCCAGCGGCAGATTACATTCTCTGTCACTAACTCACTATATACAGTACTGGTGGGTCACTATATACAGTAATAGGGGGTCAGACCATCTCACAGACTGTGGGCACAGGGTACCTCCTTTTGCAGACATGTAATCTGATTCCCTTTTTTTTCTGTGTTAAATATTAAAATATAAATTAAAAAAAATATATATGTATCAATTCACCTTTTTTTTTTGGGGGGGGGGGCCTTCTTAGATTCTTGCACCTGGGCCCTGTGGTTTCTAGATACGCCTCTGGGGTTAATAACTTAATTTAGGTGGCGGCGATGTCAGGGGCAGCAGATTAGGGGTGTTTAGACTTGGGATTTATGTTAGGGTGTTAGGTTTAAAGTAACTTTTTCCCATAGACATCAATGGGGTTGTGTTACGGAAATTTTTAATTCCACTCTTCAGGTGTTAGTTTTTTTCTAACACTCTCTCCCCATTGATATCTATGGGGGAAAGTGTGCATGAGCACGTCAAAGCAGTCCTTGGCTTTTGTGCGATATGGAGCTCAACGCCACCATATCGCATGCACAAGGAGGTTTTTCAGTAACTTGCAATGGCAGCGCTATGGAGGGTGAAATAACGCAATTTTTGTCGCATTCGTTTCGCACCCTGTTTAGCGCAAAACTCGTAATCTAGGTGTCTGTGTCCTGAATATTTTATTTAGTCTCTTTATAAGTTTTTAACACATCATTTTGTTTTCTGAGCTTTTGCAGTACGTAAGCAACATCATTATTTTAGTTTTCTCTCATTTTTATCATCAATTAGTAAATTGATTTATTATTAGATACAAATTCTAATGTTCTAAATATTGATCTAGGTATAAACAATTCCCCTAGCACCAAACTGATTTGAAAGTATTTGAATAATTTCTGTTGTTATTTTCATATCTTATTAAAAATGAAAATATATTTTTCTCTGTCTCATTACATTCGATCCATTCACTTTTATAATAGCATTAAAGGGACATAAAACCTAAAATTGTTCTTTCATGATTTGGATGGAGAATACAATGTTAAAAACATGTACAATTTACTTCTATTATCACATTTTCTTCACTCTCATGTTATTCTTTGTTAAAGAGATATCTAGATAGGTAGCGTGCACATGACTGAAGCACTACATGACAGGAAATAGTGCTGCCATCTAGCGCTCCTGCTAATGTATAACATTGTTGCAAAACTGCTGCCATATAGTGCTGCAGACACATGCTCACTCCTAAGCTTACATCCTTGCTTTTCAACAAAGGATAACAAAAACTAATTTATGCTTACCTGATAAATGTATTTATTTCTGGATATGGTGAGTCCACAGCTTGAGTAATTACTGTTGGGAATATCACTCCTGACCAGCAGGAGGAGGCAAAGAGCACCAGAGTTAAACTGCTAAGTATCACTCCCTTACCCACAACCCCCAGTCATTTGACCGAAGGTGTAGAGGTGCCTGAGGTTACAGTCAAAAGAACAACTGTCTTAAATTAAATGGTGGGGCCGTGGACTCGCTATATCCGGAAAGAAATACATTTATCAGGTAAGCATAAATTTTGTTTTTCCTTCCTAAGATATGGTGAGTCCACGGCTTGAGTAATTACTGTTGGGAACCAATACCCAAGCTAGAGGACACGGATAAATAGGGAGGGACAAAACAGGCAGTCCTAAACAGAAGGCACCAATGCTTGAAGAACCTTTCACCCAAAAGAAGCCTCAGCCGAGGCAAAAATATCAAATTTGGAAAATTTGGAAAAAGTATGTAGAGAAGACCAAGTTGCAGCCTTGCAAATTTGTTCCACAGAAGCTTCATTTTTGAAAGCCCAAGAGGAGGATACAGCCCTTGTGGAATGAGCTGTAATTCTCTCAGGAAGCTGCTGTCCAGCAGTCTTATAAACCAAACAAATTATACTTTGTAACCAAAAAGAAAGAGTAGTAGCAGTAGCTTTCTGACCTTTACGTTTCCCAGAGAAACATACAAAGAGGGCCGAGGACTGGCGAAAATCTTTAGTCGCCTGTAAGTAGATTTTAGGAGCATGTACAACATCCAAATTGTGTAACAAACGTTCCTTGGAAGAAGAAGAATTAGTACACAGAGAGGGAACAACAATTTTCTGATTGATATTTCTATTAGAAACAACCTTAGGAAGGAAACCTAACATAGTACGAAGAACCGCCTTATCGGCATTAAAAATAAGATAAGGGGAATCACAATGCAGAGCTGAGAGTTACGAGACTCTTCGAGCAGAAGAGATAGCAACAAGAAACAAAACCTTCCAAGATAACAACTTAATGTCTATGGAAGGCAACGGTTCAAACAGAGGCAGCTGTAAAACTTTAAGAAGAAGGTTAAGGCTCCAAGGATTTTTACCAAAGCCTGACAAAAAGATTGCACATCTGGCACATCCACCAAACGTTTATGTAGTAAAACTGATAAAACAGAAATCTGACCCTTCAGGGTACTGACTGAAAATCCCTTCTCCAGGCCTTCCTGAAGAAAAGATAAAATTCTAGGAATTCTAATTCTACTCCAGGAGTAGCCCTTGGATTCACACCAATAAAGATATTTACGCCATACCTTATGGTAAATCTTTCTAGTAACAGGCTTGCGAGCCTGAATCATGGTCTCAATGACTGACTCAGAAATACCACGCTTAGACAGAATTAAGCTTTCAATCTCCAAGCAGTCAGCTTCAGAGAAACGAGATTTGGATGAAAGAAGGGACCCTGAATCAGGAGGTCCTTCCTCAGAGGTAGTCTCCAAGGTGGGAGAGATGACATCTCCACTAGGTCTGCAAAACAGATCCTGCGAGGCCACGCAGGCGCTATTAGAATCACCAACACCCTCTCCTGTTTGATAAGAGCAATGACTCATGGAAGGAGAGCAAATGGAGGAAACATGTATGCCAACCTGAAAACCCAATGAACCGCCAGAGCATCTATCAGAAAGGCCTGTGGATCTCTTGACCTTGAACCGTACCTTAGAAGCTTGGGGTTCTTATAGGACGTACTCAGCTCTAACTCTGGCACCCCCCATATGAGGACTAAGCTGGAAAACACCTCCGGGGGGAGTTCCTACTCCCCATGTTGAAAAGTCTGTCTGCTCAGAAAATCCGCTTCCCCGTTGTCTACTCCTGGAATGTGGATGGCAGATAGACAGCGATTGTGGATATCTGCCCACTGAGGAATCTGAGTAACCTCCTTCATGGCTAAGGAACTGTGAGTTCCTCCCTGGTGATTGATGTAAGACACAGAGGTTATGTTGTCTGACTGGAACCTGATAAACTGGGCTGAGGACAACTGAGGCTAAGCCAATAGAGCATTGTAAATCACCCTTAACTCCAAGATGTTGATGGGAAGAGCAGACTCCTCCTGAGTTCAAAGGCCCTGAGCTTTTAACGAGTTCCAGACTGCTCCCCAGCCCAGCAGGATGACGTCCGTGGTCACGTTCACCCAGGAAGGTCTCCGAAAGCATGTGCCCTGAGACAGATGTTCCTGAGAAATCCACCACGGGAGAGAGACCTTTGATGACTGATCTAACTCTATTCTCTGAGATAGAACCGCATGGTCACCATTCCATTGTCTGAGCATGCACAACTGGAGAGCTCTCAAATGGAATTGAGCAAAAACAATGATTTCCATGGAATCCACCATAAGACCAAATACATCCATACATTGAGCCACTGAAGGATGAGCATTAGCCTGAAGAGAGAGGCAAGAGGAAATTATTTTGTTTTTCCTGACCTCTGTCAGAAAAATCTTCATCAATAGAGAATCTATTATGGTCCCTAAGAACACTAATCTTGTAGCAGGGGAAAGGGAGCTTTTTTCCAGATTCACATTCCATCCGTGGGAACAAAGAAAAGACAACAATATTCCTGTGTGATATTTTTCATGTTGAAAAGATGGCGCCTAAACCAATATGTCATCCAGGTAGGGTGCCACAGCAATTCCACGAGAATGGATCACTGCCAAAAGAGCCCCCAGAACCTTTGAAAAAATTCAGGGAGCCGTGGCTATACCAAATGTAAGGGCCACAAACTGGAAATTTGTGTCCAGAAAGGCAAATCTCAGGAATCTGTGAATGTCCCTGTGAATAGGAACATGAAGATACTCATCCTTTAGGTCTATGGTTGTCATGAACTGACCCTCTTGTACTAAAGGAAGAATGGAGCGTATAGTCTCCATCTTGAAGGATGGAACTTTGAGAAACTTGTTTAGACATTTCAAGTCTAGAATGGGACAGAAAGTTCCCTCTTTTTTTGGAACCACAGATAGGTTGGAGCAGAACCTGAGACCCTGTTCCTGCACTGGAACTGGAACTATCACTCCCAGGGAGGAAGAATGCCTCTCTCTTTATCTGGTCTGCAGATAATCTTGAGAGATGGAATCTGCCTCTGGGAGGAAAAGTCTTGAATTCCAATATGTAACTCTGGGATACTATGTCCACAGTCCATGGATCTGGGACATCTTGTATCCAGGCTTGAGAGAACTGAGAAAGTCTGCCCCCCACCTAATCTGATCCCAGATCGAGAGAAAACCCTTCATGCTGATTTTGAATCAGCTGCGGGTTTCTTTGATTGTTTCCCCTTGTTCCAAGACTGATTGGGTTTCCAAGAAGAAGGGGAAGGCTTTCCTCTGAAGTTAAGAAAGGATCGAAAATGACTCTGATGTTCTTTAGGCCTACAAAGAATCCAAAAAGTGGTAGCAAAAAGGCATTTTATATAAACACACACAGAGAACCGCAGAGCAACGTTTCAGGAGTGATCCCTTTGTCAAGCTAGTTTCACACTGTTCAAAAACATCAATTTATACACAACCCCCACTAGAGGGGGCTAAAGACACATAGATAAGTTAACCCTATCATATCTAGTACATATTCATTACATATTATAACAAATTAACCTAATTATCAAAAAATCTTATACATGATAGAGTGCAGTGAAATTAAAAAGATTACACAATTATATAATAATAACTATTATTTATATAGCTCCTTTCTCCCAGTGGGACTCAAAGAGCTTTTTCAGTGCTTGCTCTCGGAATTAACCAAATCGGCAGCTGAATAGTAATAGTTGTTATTATTACCCAATTTAATGGTACTCATTTTATCAACCTCGGAAGGATGAAGGGCTGAGTCGGCCCTGCCGGGATTTGAACCAGTGACCTTGGATCTTTTAAACAGGCTTTTTTTGTAGTCAGGGCATTTACCAACTGAGCTACCTCACCGGCTTCCCTACATGTTTACAGAAAGTAGAAAAAATTAGTAAAAGACCATATATATATATATATATATTCATTAAAATTATGGGGGGAGATAAAAAACTGAAAATAAAATCCTCCATGTCTCAAAATTAAATCAATGTAAATATTTGCATAGGAAATTAGCACATCTAGGCAAGAATCCCCGCTTGCATATCTAATTTGCATATCTTACCCAGAATTTTGTTGTGCATTGGTAACATTGTATATGAGGCATTTCTGGGAAAAAGCAAGCAGGGATTCTTGCTTTAACCTTGAAAATAGCTTTACCAATGCAGCAACCAGAAATCTATCTCCTACTGATGAGTTCCAAAAAGAATGAAACAGGCTAGTGAGTGATTTCTGGTTTGCTGCAATAATATTGTTAAAAGGATAGCTGTGTTAAAACAGTATTTTGAAGCAAAAAAACTGAGAATTTGCATATCTAATTTGCATATCTTACCCAGAATTCTCTTGTGCATTGGTAACATTGTATATGAGGTATTTCTGGGAAAAAGCAAACGGGGATTCTTGCCTAGATGTGCTAATTTCTTATGCAAATATTTACATTGATTATATATATATATATATATATATATATATATATATATATATATATATATATATATATATATACAGTAATTTGTATATCAGAAAGCGCCTAACTAGAGGCTATGGGAAATGGGTTTAGGATATACCTTATATGTCTAACTTTCAAATATGATTAATTCTCATATGTGAAAAAATGTGTTCAGGAATACTGAATTAAATGTGTACAATTTAACAAATTTATTCCCAATACAATGGATAAAACATATAATTGAAATATATAATTAAAATATACAGTTAAAAACATGGATCCATGTGAAAACATACAATTATAATCGGTTAATAAAAATGTTGATATAATTCTGAATATTCTCTTAAAATTCTTACAAAGTTCCTTAAAACATATGGTTTGAGTATGGTTCGTTGTAGTCACCAACCGGTTAAGGTGATTTATTATTCCAAAACAGTTTCTAGTCTCTTATTCAGTGTGTCTTCTTCAAACAATAAAACAAAAAATATCTTTGAGTGTAAAATTAGTGATGAAAAATTAGTGATAAAAATCGTGATGAAAAAATTATGTAAAAATTAAAAATATCAAAAATCGAAAAAGTAAAAAGTAAAAAATGTGAAAACAACAAAACAACAAAATAATGAAAAGTTGCTCACCAATGACTGTTAACGCGTTTCGGCCTCTCAGTTAGGCCTTTCTCAAGTCTTGAGAAAGGCCTAACTGAGAGGCCAAAACGCGTTGACAGTCATTGGTGAGCAACTTTTCATTACTTCCATTACATTTGTAGCATTATTGCACTATGTTATTTTGTTGTTTACAGGTTTTATAAGGATAAATTCTTGTACCACAGACCGAACACCATAGAACCAATACACCAACAACAAACTATTTTATTAAGGAGAAGGAGGATTCACACCAGTTATATTTTTTACACTCACTTTATTCACAGACTTATTTTTTGGATAAAGATTTGGATTTAATACATCATTTATTATCATCATTTTTCTCACAAACTTTTTCACATTTTTTACTTTTTACTTTTTCGATTTTTGATATTTTTAATTTTTACATAATTTTTTCATCACGATTTTTATCTCTAATTTTTCATCACTAATTTTACACTCAAAGATATGTTTTGTTTTATTGTTTGAAGAAGACACACTGAATAAGAGACTAGAAACTGTTTTGGAATAATAAATCACCTTAACCGGTTGGTGACTACAACGAACCATACTCAAACCATATGTTTTAAGGAACTTTGTAAGAATTTTAAGAGAATATTCAGAATTATATCAACATTTTTATTAACCGATTATAATTGTATGTTTTCACATGGATCCATGTTTTTAACTGTATATTTTAATTATATATTTCAATTATATGTTTTATCCATTGTATTGGGAATAAATTTGTTAAATTGTACACATTTAATTCAGTATTCCTGAACACATTTTTTCACATATGAGAATTAATCATATTTGAAAGTTAGACATATAAGGTATATCCTAAACCCATTTCCCATAGCCTCTAGTTAGGCGCTTTCTGATATACAAATTACCATATTTACCACTTCCAGGGGCAGCTAGGTACCCCTTTTATCACCAAGCACTATTGGGATATTATGAGCGCTGAGAGATACCATTGATATATATATATACACACACATATATATATATATATATATATATATATATATATATATATATATATATATATATATATATATATATATAGAAAAGAAGAAGCGAGTAGCCAATGTCTAAAAATAAAAGTTCCAATTTTTAATGGTCAATTCTAAAAAGTTATAACAGGATTCAAATAGAAAGGTCTGACATGTTTCGGCCAATGGCCTTAATCTTAGACAGTGATTCTATGTGGAAAACCGCCAACATTTAAAAGCAGTACTTGAACCCTATTGGTTATTTGAGAAAAGGTAATCAATCAGTAACAGTTGTGATTACACAAATTGATACAGAGGATACAAACAGAAACAAAAGATAAATTAAATAAGATAGTAAATTCATCTTAGGTACAATATAGCAAATTTCTAACATATAAACAATGTGAATTAAATTAATCAGAAAATCAGTTTGCAAAATTCTCTATACTTTTAGTGCACAGTTGTTATTATAATTGAAATATATAACTTCATAAATTAAGGAAAGAGAGACCAAATTTAGTTGAATGCAAACAGCAGGATATATATAAAGAAAAAATATATATATATATATTGGTAGTAATAATAATAACCAGTTACCAAAGCAACAAAAGTGGAAAAAAGGGGGGGGGGGGCTATGCAATGAAGTATATATACGCATAGTTCAGAAAAGTATATATATTGGCCATATATATATATATATGTATGTATGTACAAGAGTGTGCTATGTAGTAAGGGAGCGTGGTCTCAAACAATGGAGTACTACAACGCTCCTGCGCACAGGTACATAGATGCATATAGTGACCCATTAATATGTCCTAATTTTGGCTATTGTTGGTAAGTAGATAATATATATATGTGCATAAGGAGACCTAAGTGTAAATGAATTACTAATTTATAATTTATAATTTATAATTTATTAATTTATTGATTTATTGAGATGGCGAAGGTGTTGGAAAAAGGGGAATACATAAAGATTATTCCCAAAAGTTTATAACATCATGAACAGAGTTATAACCCATTGGAATACGTGTTTCCAATGTAAAGATCCAAAAAGCCTCTTGTTTCAACAGAGCTTTATTAATATCACCACCTCTGGGAGCTACTTTGACTTGCTCAATGACTTTCCATTTAAAAGTAGTGTTACTACTGTTGTGCCTTTGAATAAAGTGTTTAGCCATGTCTGAGCATGGATCTGACCGTTTTATATCTGACAAATGTTGCCTAATGCGTTCTCTGACCTCTCTTGTGGTACAACCCACATATTGCTTATTTGTGCATGTGCACCAAATCAGATATACTACATTTTTGGATCTGCAATTTACACATCCATTAACTTTATATGTTTTATTGGTGACAGCAGATGAAAAATCATTTCCCTTGTGTATAAAGCTGCATGGAATGCAAGCACTATACCCACATTTATACATCCCCTTGGAATTCAACCAGGAGTTGGAACTGGATGGTTTTGTGGGCAATACACTGGGCGCGATCTGATTACCTATAGTCACACCTCTCCTATAGGAAAATTTACATCCTTTTTCTAAAGTAGTTGTTAAGCCTTCGTCTGCTTGAAGCATAGGCATGTGTCTACGTATAATTTTGCAGATCTCTTTGTAGTCTGAAGAATACTATGTGACAAACGTCACTTGATCAACCGACTCCTTTTTTGTTTTTGATTTATCTTTAAGCAAAATGCTTCTGTCTATAGAGTCAACCTCTAATTTTGCCTTATTAACAGTTGTCTTGCTGTAGCCTCTTTGCGAGAGTCTTTTAGTAAGATCTTTACTCTGAGTGGCATAATCAGATTTCTCTGAACAATTTCGTTTGACTCTGATAAATTGTCCTTTGGCAATTGCATAAGGAACTTTGGGTGGGTGGTTGCTCTTACCATGCAAGAGTGTGTTTCCAGATATTGGTTTTCTATATATCTGTGATTTGACTTTATTCGTGCCAGGAGCGATACTGAGTTCAACATCTAGAAAATTAATTTTCATTTGATTAGTTTCAAAGGTGAATTGTAGATCCCAATCATTACCATTTAAGAATTCAACAAAATTCTTAACAGTGGTAGTGCTGCCCTTCCAAACTAGAAGTAGATCATCAATATAGCGATGATAACTCTTTATGCAATGAGTGTATGGATTAGCATCTCCATAAATCATGTGGAGCTCAAACCATCCCATCACCAGGTTGGCATATGAGGGCGCAAATTTCGCCCCCATCGCAGTACCTTTTAACTGTAAATAAAACAAATCTTCAAATTTGAAATAATTGTAAGTCAAAAGATATTGCAGGATTTCTAAAATAAATGCTATAAATTCCTCAGTGTAGTTAGACCTTTGTTCAAGGAAGAATTTTATAGCTAACTTGCCCATGGTGTGTGGGATGGACGAGTAGAGTGCTACAACGTCAATGGTAAGCCAGGTGTAATTGTCTTCCCATGTGAAATCATCAAAAATCTGAAGCACATGCTTAGTGTCTTTAAGAAAACTGGGTAAGGAATAGACTATGGGCTGTAAAATGCTGTCTAGCCATTCAGACAGAGGCTCACAAAGTGAGCCTATGCCTGACACTATGGGTCTACCTTTAACGTTGATGATACTTTTATGAACTTTGGGCAGCACATGGATGATAGGGGTAACTGGGTTATCCACTACAAGAAACTCAAAAGTTTTTACATCAATATGGCCATTCTCTAGGCCATCATCAAGAAGAGATATTAATTCTTTCTTGAAACTCTGCACCGGATTACATGGTAAAGCAAGATAGTCATTTGGATTACTGATTTGTCTCAAAATCTCACCCTTGTAGGACTTAACGTCCCAGACCACCACACTTCCACCCTTGTCAGCATTTTTTATTACAAGGTCAGGGTTAGATTTTAGTGAGGACAATGCTAATTTCTCAGATTTTGTCAAATTGTTTTTCCCTGTATAGGGTTTTTTAGATAATTTAATAAGGTCATTTTCGACTCTCTTTTGAAAAGAAACCAAGATATCACCCCTCGATTGTAAGGGGTAAAATGTCGATTTTGGCTTAAAGCCAATATGTGCATTTTGTGTCTTCTGTATCTTGGTCTCTGGAGAAAGACTCTGTTCATTAAGCGAAACTAAAGTTTCAATGTCTCTAATTTCAGAGAAATCTAAATGCATTGAATTAGGCACAATATGGTCTTTGTGAAATTGAGAGATACTTGTAGGAACTTCACTTACATTTTCATTATCATTGGTTTGTTCATTTGTCAATCGATAATGTTTTTTCAAAGTTAGTGACCTTATAAACCTATTGATGTCAACAAGGGTCTGAAAAAGATTAAATCTCTTAGAAGGTACAAACCCCAGTCCATAACTTAGGACTTTGAGCTGAATGCTACTTAACTGATAATCAGTAAGGTTGATCACGTTGTGATCATAGTTGGCATCAATAGTATCAATAGTACTGTCACTGTATTGTGTATCTGGGAGGGCTAACAATCCATCTATTGTAGATGGTATTTGTTTTGACCTCTCCCTCTCCTTAAGGGGTAACGGTCTTGTTGTCTCACATTTTGACTCCCTCTTTGATGATTTTTGGGGTTCATTGGGGGTACCTGAAAAACCTGGTCTAGCAAAATAGTTTCACTCTGTTCAACTTGTGTATTACTATTTTCTAGGGCAACTCGATATTTATTCGCTGATGGTGTAATTTGTTCATTACTTTTCGCATTGAAAGATACTGATTTAATGGTATTATCTTTAGAATTTTTCAAAATTGATTTAGGGGGTATTCCCTGTGTTGTGGATGTTTCATTTTCTTGAGTGCATTGATCAGAGTTGTTTGCCTCATCTGTATCGGTACCTGTCTCACTCCAAGTATCTGTGTTTGTTGTAGTTTTATTCTTTTTCCATCTGCGTCTGCGATCCCTAGATCTATTCCTATGTTGTCTTTGCCAGATATATACTCTATTTTGGCTGTAGTCAGACTGATCTCGCAAGAATTTTTCATGCTTGGATTCGATTAAGTCTTTTTTAAGTTGTGCTATGCTGTTAGTAAGAATGTTATCTAGTTCCTTATAGTTTTTCTCAAGTGTGTTGAGGTCTAGCTCACTTTGTAAGATTATAATTTGTTCCCTCACTGCTCTTAGTTGTGTATCTTTATACTCTATAATCAGAGTCATTAGTTTAAAAGAGCAGTCAGACAAAGAGTCATTCCATCTTTTAATAAACTCAGGGTCATCTGATGAAAAAGTTGGGAACTTTTTTATGCGTAGGCCTCTAGGTACCATCTGTAATCTTATATATCTGTCTAGGGTCCATTTGTCCCATTTAAGTCTCAATTCCTTTTTCATCAGATTCTCCATTGTTTGAAAATTATCACTGAGTGTATTGGTGCTAAAAGTTTCATTAAAGATGTTTTCAAAGTCTTGTTCTAGCTGATCTAAATCTGCTATGGTTGTCATTGAATAAAATTGCTGTCCCGCCTGTTGCATATTATCAGCATCCATTATAAGTGAGCAATAGTTATACCCTAAAAAAGGGGACAGAATGGGAACTCTATTCAAAGAGTAGTGTAATGAATATCAATACTAAGGTTATAAACAATCTATGTAGATAGACATAAACCAAGTAACCTTAAAAAATAGAGTATTGATATACAAAATGTACAAAGAAATCCTAAACCAGATTTAGCAACACTTATAACAATCTATACAGAAATGTATTTATACTTGCATACTCAAGTATGCAAGTATAAATGGAACTAAACAAACAAATACCTTTATCTTTTATAAGAGATTAACCTAGGTAGATCGTCTACAATCAACAAAAAGAGCATAGGCAGACTAGACCATTATTTGATAAAGGAGTGGTCTTGATACTATGTAAAAATAAGACACAGCTACTTGGAGTGAGACAGGTACTGATACAGATGAGGCAAACAACTCTGATCAATGCACTCAAGAAAATGAAACATCCACAACACAGGGAATACCCCCTAAATCAATTTTGAAAAATTCTAAAGATAATACCATTAAATCAGTATCTTTCAATGCGAAAAGTAATGAACAAATTACACCATCAGCGAATAAATATCGAGTTGCCCTAGAAAATAGTAATACACAAGTTGAACAGAGTGAAACTATTTTGCTAGACCAGGTTTTTCAGGTACCCCCAATGAACCCCAAAAATCGAGGGAGAGGGGCTCATCAAAGAGGGAGTCAAAATGTGAGACAACAAGACCGTTACCCCTTAAGGAGAGGGAGAGGTCAAAACAAATACCATCTACAATAGATGGATTGTTAGCCCTCCCAGATACACAATACAGTGACAGTACTATTGATACTATTGATGCCAACTATGATCACAACGTGATCAACCTTACTGATTATCAGTTAAGTAGCATTCAGCTCAAAGTCCTAAGTTATGGACTGGGGTTTGTACCTTCTAAGAGATTTAATCTTTTTCAGACCCTTGTTGACATCAATAGGTTTATAAGGTCACTAACTTTGAAAAAACATTATCGATTGACAAATGAACAAACCAATGATAATGAAAATGTAAGTGAAGTTCCTACAAGTATCTCTCAATTTCACAAAGACCATATTGTGCCTAATTCAATGCATTTAGATTTCTCTGAAATTAGAGACATTGAAACCTTAGTTTCGCTTAATGAACAGAGTCTTTCTCCAGAGACCAAGATACAGAAGACACAAAATGCACATATTGGCTTTAAGCCAAAATCGACATTTTACCCCTTACAATCGAGGGGTGATATCTTGGTTTCTTTTCAAAAGAGAGTAAAAAATGACCTTATTAAATTATCTAAAAAACCCTATACAGGGAAAAACAATTTGACAAAATCTGAGAAATTAGCATTGTCCTCACTAAAATCTAACCCTGACCTTGTAATAAAAAATGCTGACAAGGGTGGAAGTGTGGTGGTCTGGGACGTTAAGTCCTACAAGGGTGAGATTATGAGACAAATCAGTAATCCAAATGACTATCGTGCTTTACCATGTAATCCGGTGCAGAGTTTCAAGAAAGAATTAATATCTCTTCTTGATGATGGCCTAGAGAATGGCCATATTGATGTAAAAACTTTTGAGTTTCTTGTAGTGGATAACCCAGTTACCCCTATCATCCATGTGCTGCCCAAAGTTCATAAAAGTATCATCAACGTTAAAGGTAGACCCATAGTGTCAGGCATAGGCTCACTTTGTGAGCCTCTGTCTGAATGGCTAGACAGCATTTTACAGCCCATAGTCTATTCCTTACCCAGTTTTCTTAAAGACACTAAGCATGTGCTTCAGATTTTTGATGATTTCACATGGGAAGACAATTACACCTGGCTTACCATTGACGTTGTAGCACTCTACTCGTCCATCCCACACACCATGGGCAAGTTAGCTATAAAATTCTTCCTTGAACAAAGGTCTAACTACACTGAGGAATTTATAGCATTTATTTTAGAAATCCTGCAATATCTTTTGACTCACAATTATTTCAAATTTGAAGATTTGTTTTATTTACAGTTAAAAGGTACTGCGATGGGGGCGAAATTTGCGCCCTCATATGCCAACCTGGTGATGGGATGGTTTGAGCTCCACATGATTTATGGAGATGCTAATCCATACACTCATTGCATAAAGAGTTATCATCGCTATATTGATGATCTACTTCTAGTTTGGAAGGGCAGCACTACCACTGTTAAGAATTTTGTTGAATTCTTAAATGGTAATGATTGGGATCTACAATTCACCTTTGAAACTAATCAAATGAAAATTAATTTTCTAGATGTTGAACTCAGTATCGCTCCTGACACGAATAAAGTCAAATCACAGATATATAGAAAACCAATATCTGGAAACACACTCTTGCATGGTAAGAGCAACCACCCACCCAAAGTTCCTTATGCAATTGCCAAAGGACAATTTATCAGAGTCAAACGAAATTGTTCAGAGAAATCTGATTATGCCACTCAGAGTAAAGATCTTACTAAAAGACTCTCGCAAAGAGGCTACAGCAAGACAACTGTTAATAAGGCAAAATTAGAGGTTGACTCTATAGACAGAAGCATTTTGCTTAAAGATAAATCAAAAACAAAAAAGGAGTCGGTTGATCAAGTTACGTTTGTCACACAGTATTCTTCAGACTACAAAGAGATCTGCAAAATTATACGTAGACACATGCCTATGCTTCAAGCAGACGAAGGCTTAACAACTACTTTAGAAAAAGGATGTAAATTTTCCTATAGGAGAGGTGTGACTATAGGTAATCAGATCGCGCCCAGTGTATTGCCCACAAAACCATCCAGTTCCAACTCCTGGTTGAATTCCAAGGGGATGTATAAATGTGGGTATAGTGCTTGCATTCCATGCAGCTTTATACACAAGGGAAATGATTTTTAATCTGCTGTCACCAATAAAACATATAAAGTTAATGGATGTGTAAATTGCAGATCCAAAAATGTAGTATATCTGATTTGGTGCACATGCACAAATAAGCAATATGTGGGTTGTACCACAAGAGAGGTCAGAGAACGCATTAGGCAACATTTGTCAGATATAAAACGGTCAGATCCATGCTCAGACATGGCTAAACACTTTATTCAAAGGCACAACAGTAGTAACACTACTTTTAAATGGAAAGTCATTGAGCAAGTCAAAGTAGCTCCCAGAGGTGGTGATATTAATAAAGCTCTGTTGAAACAAGAGGCTTTTTGGATCTTTACATTGGAAACACGTATTCCAATGGGTTATAACTCTGTTCATGATGTTATAAACTTTTGGGAATAATCTTTATGTATTCCCCTTTTTCCAACACCTTCGCCATCTCAATAAATCAATAAATTAATAAATTATAAATTATAAATTAGTAATTCATTTACACTTAGGTCTCCTTATGCACATATATATATTATCTACTTACCAACAATAGCCAAAATTAGGACATATTAATGGGTCACTATATGCATCTATGTACCTGTGCGCAGGAGCGTTGTAGTACTCCATTGTTTGAGACCACGCTCCCTTACTACATAGCACACTCTTGTACATACATACATATATATATATGGCCAATATATATACTTTTCTGAACTATGCGTATATATACTTCATTGCATAGCCCCCCCCCCCCTTTTTTCCACTTTTGTTGCTTTGGTAACTGGTTATTATTATTACTACCAATATATATATATATATTTTTTCTTTATATATATCCTGCTGTTTGCATTCAACTAAATTTGGTCTCTCTTTCCTTAATTTATGAAGTTATATATTTCAATTATAATAACAACTGTGTACTAAAAGTATAGAGAATTTTGCAAACTGATTTTCTGATTAATTTAATTCACATTGTTTATATGTTAGAAATTTGCTATATTGTACATAAGATGAATTTACTATCTTATTTAATTTATCTTTTGTTTCTGTTTGTATCCTCTGTATCAATTTGTGTAATCACAACTGTTACTGATTGATTACCTTTTCTCAAATAACCAATAGGGTTCAAGTACTGCTTTTAAATGTTGGCGGTTTTCCACATAGAATCACTGTCTAAGATTAAGGCCATTGGCCGAAACATGTCAGACCTTTCTATTTGAATCCTGTTATAACTTTTTAGAATTGACCATTAAAAATTGGAACTTTTATTTTTAGACATTGGCTACTCGCTTCTTCTTTTCTACAATTAACTTTTCCCTTTATGAGTAAGCCTGTCAGTAAAGCTAAGCAGTGGAATGTAAGGCGGTTTTCTCAGCCTTTTTCCCCTTACTGAAGTCTGGAGCACCTCCCGGATTGGAGGAATGGATTGATCTACGTCACGGACGTGTTTGGCGTGCCTTGTGTCTGAAGTGAGAGCCGGTGTACTGGAGTCTGAGCCTGGTTCTCAGAAACGGAGTTCGTAGAAGGTGTGGAGGCAGAAGCTTGACCGGTCTTCCTGAGGTGCAGCGGTGGCGGTACCGACAGGCGGGCACTTGGTGAGAGTAAGAATCAACCCCTCCTTTCATAATCGATCACTCCTCACTACAGCTCTTACAGCGTAACACAGGCAGCCTCATACACTCTTACACTTTGCCGACGAATGAATCCAGCTAACAACTAACTTTGTCCTGAACTCTCTTTTGCTTTTCCTATATATATATATATATATATATATATATATATATATATATATATATAAATCCCAGATGATTTTTTAATTAATTCTTTCAAAAGATTTATAATTAATTTGATTTAAAAGGTACTCTTTACAAAAACACAGAGAGGTCTAACTTTCTATTTAATCCAGAGGGCTCTAAAGTGCCAAGTTTATGAATCCGAAAGGATTCACATTGCTTTAATAAACGTTCTCTATTTACACCATGACGTCGTCTAAGAACACATTCAATAATTTGAAACCTAAGTTAGTTTATAGCATGACCCATTTTAAGAAAGTGGTATGCGACCGGTAAGTAACTTTTTTCATTCTTATATTACTTTTATGTTCAATTATCCGATCATGGATACAACCGGTGGTTTTGCCAATATAGCTCCGCCCACAAGGGCATTTGATCATATATATTACAAAAGCAGTATGACATGTGAGATATCCATTAATATTATACTTATGGCCTGTTGTAGGGTGGTAAAAAACAGATCCTTTAATAAAGTTTTTACAACATGAACACCCTAAGCAGGGAAAGCAGCCACAATTCTTTTTTGTGATATAAACTTTGAATATTATCCTTTTTACTACTGACAATATCAGCTCTTACTAAATGTTGTTGCAAATTAGGCCCTCTTTTATATGCAGGCATAGGGGTGTTTTTAAACTCTGTTACTTCAGGGTTACATTTTACTAATATTTCCCAATATTTCCTAATGATTCTTTGTATAGCATGGCTTTGGGAATTGTATTCTGAAATGAAAACCATTCTCTGATCACCATCAATATGGCTTTTATTTTTCAATTTACCCATCTTTGGACATAACAATGTTTCTCTATGGGTAGAGAAAGCAAATTCTTTCTCATTTTTAATGATGGTCTCAGGGTAGCCGCGTTCCAAAAATCTTTAGCCCATTTGATCTAGTCTGAAATTAGAAACCTCTTTATCAGAAACTATTTTTCAAAACCTAAGACATTGACTTCTAGGGAGGACTTTAAATAAAGAGGGAGGTGGGCACTGTCATAACACAAAAGCCTGTTACGGTCAGTTTCCTTTCTATATAAATCAACTTGCAAACCAGATTCAAATTTGATGATTCTAGTGTCAAGGAATACTATACATTCTTCGCTCCATGACAATTTGAATTTGATATGACTTGTAGTTATATTCAAATCATCAACAAAAACCCAACATCGCCCAACCACACGCCGAAAATGTCGTTGATATAGTGCCACCAGCAGGCGCCATACAGAATAAAAAAATTATGAGAGAAAATACATTTTTCTTCATAGACATTCATAAATATATTAGCATAATTGGGGGCCTTTAGGCCTATTCTTCTTATCTTGAGGTAGAAAAGACCCTTTTCCACCCATAATATCAGAGATCATTTCTGCCAAACCGGGTCCAAACTAGGTTTTGCCCTTGTAAGGAATAGCCAGAAGCTTGACTTTAGAGGAAACATCCGCAGACCAGGATTTCAACCATAAGACCCTGCGGGCTAGGACAGCGAAACTAGAAGTTTTAGCTCCTAGTCTAACAACCTGTAAAATGGCATCTGCAATAAAGGAATTGGCCAATTTAAGAGCTTTAATCCTATCTTGAATTTCATCCAAGGAAGTCTCTACTTGAAGAGAATCAGAGAAGGCGTTGAACCAATAAGATGCTGCACTAGTCATGGTGGCAATACACACACCGCAGGTTGCCATAGGAGACCTTGATGAACATAAACCTTTTTCAAATAAGCCTCCAGATTCTTGTCCATCGGATCCTTAAACGAGCAGCTATCCTCAATAGGAATAGTGGTTCTCTTAGCCAGAGTGGGATTTGCCCCTTCAACTTTGGGTACAGTATAGCAAGGGTCTTTAATGGAGTCCTCAACAGGAAACATTTTCTTAAAAATGGGAGATGGGGAAAAGACACCCCTGATTTCTCCCGTTCCTGTGAGATAATCTCCCTAGCACAGTCCGGCACAGGAAAAACCTCTGAAGTGGAAGGTTCAGCAAGAAACTATTATGTTTACTAGATTTCTTAGGAGTGACAATGACAGGGATATCAGAGTCATCTAAAGTAGCTAAAACCTCCTTTAACAATACACAAAGGTGTTCAAGCTTAAATCTGAAGGATACCACCTCAGTCTCAGAAGAAGGAATTATACTGTCCGAACCTGAGATTTAACCCTCTCAAAGTCCCGATGTATCTTCCTCATCAGACTTATGAGAAAGGGCAACTTGGGAAGCAGAACTGAAGACAGGCACCATACTTTCTAAATTTCTATATTTCCCGGTATTCTGGGAATGGCAGCTAATGCCACAGATATAGCTAAAGATACCTGGGCATAAATTTCTGCTTTTAAATAAACTCCACTAGGAGTTATAGAGGAACCGCAGGGCACTGCATGTGATGCCAATGAGGCTTGGGACGTAGCAAGAGAAAGCTGAGGTATTATTCTAACAGCATCATCATGAGAGACATTAGACTCAAAAATGTAACCTTTATTTTGCAAGGTTTTCTTGACAAAATTGCATAGGAACTGCAATTTTTGCATCTGAACATAATAACCATGAATTCATGAGAGCAGGCTCTTGCTCCATATCAGACATGTCGTGGAACAGTAAATAAACTTGTACAGATAAGTTTCAAAGATTTTAATATTCAATTAAAATAAGCCAAGGAAAAATACACTTTAAATTTTATCCCAAATTAGGATCGATCCCCAGCTAAAACTATGTGAGAAAAGTTAAGATAAAACATTTAATAAACATCAAATAAACTTCTAAAATACCCCTCAGGCAACCCCACACCTCAATTACTGAGGTGCCTTACCGCTACCAATTAAGACCGGATCACCCAGAAATGGAGAAAAACTACTTTTTCCTCAGAAACGTTAGGAAGTAAAGCCGGACATGTGACTGCAACTGCCGAGCTCAAATTACTGCTGTGACACAGAGAGGCACTACGTCCTAGTACACTGAGTACCAGAAATAACCGTGCATGGTCTCCACAACAAGAAAAAAGCACTTACCTGCTCTGCTGTCCGGCATGTAGACAGTTACAAGGTATGAGAGGACACAGTTCCTCACAGAGACCTTTGAAAAAGAAAGATAAGAGTAGCCATCTCTGGCTTTCTAAACTAGGGCAGCAATTTTTTGAAAACGCAGTAAGTACCTCTTTACAAATTCCTAACTGCTTTAAAGCCACCACTACCCGACTGCAAGGAATGACGTGGAATACGGCTATACCCCAAAACTTGCTTGTAGATGAAATCAACATTTTTCTTCAAACACCTAAACTTCACCTCCTCCATACACCGAAGGCAAAGATAATGACTGGGGGTTGTGGGTAAGGGAGTGATATTTAGCAGTTTAACTGTGGTGCTCTTTGCCTCCTCCTGATAGCAAGGAGTGATATTCCCAACAGTAATTACTCAAACCATGGACTCACCATATCTTAGAAAAGAAAAGTTGTTTAAAATTGTATATTATATCTGAATCACAATAGAAAAATTTGGGGGTGTATATCCCATTAAGGCTTTCGGTTACTAAAGGAGCCTGAAATACTGTTAAGTATGAACAATTACAAAGTTTTATGAATACTTTTGTTCTATTCTACTTTTCACTTCTCATGAACGTGAAACCTTCTTTGGAATTTTTTTTATTATTCAGAGACATTATTATGTTCTATTCTTGTTGTTATTTTCTTTAGTTAAATGAGAAGACCAGGACTCCCGTTGCCCATACAGCACAAAGGTCAGAGGTCTGTGTGTGCGAGAATGTAATGTAGAAAAAAACACTACCTGGGTAACAGCAATTATGCACAATGACAAAAAGAACACTCAAGTTAAAATATGATGACTAGAATGCCCTTTCACAATGATCTGCCAATCATCAGTAATTATAAAAAAACGGTGTCGGATGGCATCCCTGCAGGTTGGTGGTAATGTATTATGATGAATTATAATGAAAACAATCAACTCTCTTGTTTGTTGAGATGCTTCATATTCAATATCCCAGGCTGTCAACTTAAGTCAAGTGTTTAACCAGGCAGGGGTTACAAGTGCAAAGATTATAATTAAAAGCTACTCCTCTTGGAAAAACTGCTTAGAGTCTAATAAAAGCAATTAAAATTATACTGGAGAAGATGTTTATTGGTAAGATGCTAAAGTATTTTATATTTTAGACATTTAGCAGCACATTCAGGGTAATATTTTATAAATGTTGTATTTGAATTATTTGTATAAGTTCTGCTTAACCACATATCTTTTAAAAATAAACATTTATAATGTCACTTGGGGTTGCCATCTTTTTTGAAAAAATTATCATTTATTTAAAATTAGATTCCAGCACCCTTAGAATGTATTTCGTCATCATATATGAATATTTTTATAATTACATGTTATTATTGACCTTAAATGGATATTAAACACTAAGGGTCAGATTACCAAGTATAGCACTAAAATATCGCTTTCATGAAAGTGATATTTGCGCTCCACTGTGTAATACCAGCAGACACTAATGTGCTCTGGAACGTGCGCTTCCACCATCAGAACTTCAAAACAGCGAAGGGGGTAAGTAGTGCAGCAATAAGATGCATATTTTAAATAAATATATATATATATATACTGCAGGGACTGCAGTCATAGGAGGCAGGGGATTCTGTATTTAAAATACCTCTATTTTCATTAGTTGGGTCCAAACATTTACAGGAACGTTTCATACCTACAATAGGCTCTTAGTACATGACTAAGAGCCTATTGTAGGTTTGAAACGTTGTTCCTGTAAACATTTGGACCCAACTAATGAAAACAAAGGTCTTTTAAATAAAGACTTCTTCTGGTGGCTGGAGTGCTTTGGATGCATGACTATTTGGATTGACAAGATTTGGCAAATCTTACTCAGTGCCCCACAAACAGGTGTGCTGTTCTCCTTCCCTTTTGATTTTCAATAGGAGGCAGGGGAGGCATTTTCCCCCCTATGTAAAGCTATGGAGAGGCAGGGTGCAGGACCGCTTCTATCCATTGCACTACATGGGTCATAGAAAAAGCCGTGCTGAAGCGCCACCTGTTTGTTGTGTACATATTAGCACAGAAAATTGGGACCAATAGGAGGCAGCTCTATTGATACCTCCTAGCAAGGGAGTCAATCAGAGATGGTCATGTTCTCCTGGTGATTGACAGCACCAGGAGAACATGACCGGAGTTGATTGGCTCTCTGCGCATGCACAAGGGAGCAGCATTGACAGCGCAGTACTGGCGGGAAGGAAAGACTGCTGCCTCCTGTAATTGACCTGTCATCCATCTTGAGCCCGGAGTTGTCTTGACTTGCAGTGATCATCATCGATTTAACATCAAGACTCTTAGATCAGCTGCTGCCTGGCTCCTGCTGCCCTACTGTATCAGTAAGCAGAAATAATACACACACACACAACCCTAAACAGGAATTCCTAAAACTAAAATCTAGTTTAAGTTTATATTGAGTAATATCCTTTAAATATTATGCACTATTCTGTTACATACCAATGTGCAGTAATAACGTTATTTATTATTATTATATATAATAACGTTATTTATTATTATTATTATATATAAATTAGCATTCTGTAAATTTTACATAATGCTAATTTATGTAGCCAGATTATAAATAACATTGTTTATTGTCAAGTGGTCATTGCAATTATCCAATACCTCTCATGTGGGCGGCAGGCATGTTAACTACCGTACTTGCAGGGGGGGACTGACAAGATGAGACATGCATCATTATGCAACTCAGGAAGATTTTATTTTTATATTAAAATATAATTTAATATATTGTTTATTATTAATGGACTTAGCCGGCTTCTGGACTGGAAGATTGGTGGGGTGGTGCGTTTATGCGGTGTTGGTGGAGTGACTTAGTGTGGGGTCAATGTCATCATGATTGTGTGAAATGAAAGGAAGAAGCTAGTTACGGTAATTCCTACAGGGCGCAACACCGCAGAGGGTGCCTCATTTGCAAACCTTAAGGCAGTTTTAAAAAAAACATTTTTTTATTATTATTACCGAGGGTGGTGGGGGTAGTGGCTTCTGGCGGCGGGTGTGCACTCAAGTTTAAGCAGTACAGTAGAGGAAGCTGTAGCAGGGCTTGGGGTATGAGCGCTCTGTGCAGTGTCTCCTACCTAGACTCACGCAGCTCCATGTTTTTTTTGTGGGGTTGGGAGGCTGCGTCTATATCATGTGACGCACTTAAAGAGGCTGATGGCAGACTGAATGGGATTATGGGGCTGCAGGGGCAATGTATCTGATCAAAGCCAGAAGCCTATGTGAGGCTTTAGATTGGATATTTTGCTTTGCTTTAGTTTTAGGCATACATCTTTCATAATATAGATTTCCCACTCCTGGGGGCTTGCAGGAGCAGCACAACCTCTTCTGCTACTGCCTCTTTGGACAGACTGCATCACCAATCAGATCATATGCAATAAGATTCCATGAATGAATGAGAACTGCCAGATTGTGGTCTATTGAGATTGGTTTTTGTGACAGTGTCATGTTTGCAAAATAAATAAAAAAAAAATGCTGTACCAGGAAGGAGGATTTGCGGGATATTAACAAATGGCTTTTTTGAATTGCAAAATAAATATTTCTTTATATTTGAAAGCTGAGGGTATAATTGAGGTAACTGCACAATTATAGTAAAAACATATTAATGTTTACTGTCCCTTTAAAGTGATGAGGGGGGGGGGGGCACCACAGGAGTAGCCCGAACAGGGTGCCTGAACACCTAAGGCCGGCCCTGAGTCCTAGCTTAGGTAACAGGCAACTGGGAGCCCCTGCACCATTTAAAAAATTGAAAATTTAATGTGGAATGTTTTAGGGCTCAATGTACTAAGCAGTGCAAGCTGTTTCGAAGCATTTACGGGGCAGGATCACACATGTTTGCCTGCTTACCACAATGACCACCACTTCTTACACAATCTGTCACTTCGGAGTTTGTGGAGAGAAATCAGCCCTGAATACTTTTGCACAGGGTGATTGACTGGCCCTTCTCATATGAGAGAAGGGGCGGAATTACACATTCACTGGAGAGTGTAATGACATATACAGGCAGCAGGCTTACAGGGTCCGCATTGCTGTATGCCGCAAAGGCGTGCGGACAAGTTCTCAAGTTGAGTACCTTGTTCACATGCCTTTAAGTACATGTGGACCTTAGTGTTCATAAAGCAATGGTGCTGCAGTGTTGTAACCTAAGTTAGGGAAATTTATAAATGGGTCACAGCCAAAGACTGTGGGAAATATTTTTCTTTACTACATAGAAAAAGTGTTGTTGCCATATTGGTCCCACAGAAAATGTTCTTTAGTAGATTCTGATCCCTTTTAATGGGCCAACAAAATCAAGGATTTTTTTATTCCATAAGCTTTCAAGACCTCACAGGTCTCTTCTTCAGATGTAGTTATATGGATTACATATAATCAATGTTTACTGTCACATTATTGTTGCCTAATATTAAAATGTAATTTACTAAATATTATGCACAATTGTTTGAGCTAATGTATATTGTATGTAAATATATGCAGATACACATAATGCATACATTGTTTTGTATTCTTTTATGTCACAAATGGTCTACAAGAAAGTGCTAAATATTCCCACTTACATTTTATAGAGGTATAGCATTCTGATATAAAGAATGTTAACTCTATTTACATTTTTTTTGTCATTCTTTTTGTTTTACTTAAATATTTTTGATGTTTTAATAATTGTAGAATTTGTTTTGACAGAACAATAGCTCCCCCTAGTGTTTTCCTACAAATAGTAAGTTATTTTAGATGTGTTGTACTCAGCTATAACAGTTTATAAAAACAGCTTCTTAAAAAAAAACAGACAGATAGACTTTAGCATATTTTTTTTAAATAGTTTTTTAGTACATCAGTAATTCTATGCAGAGTGTTCCATCTCTCTTCAACTTAGTCACTCCTTCTAGTTTAGATGAATTCAATAAAAAAATTAGTTTTTGGTGTTTTTATGTGTTTATTGGTGGTTTTAACCTTGCTAAAAATGGGCCAGATTACAAGTGGAGCGCTAATTTACGCTCTTGCTTTAGCATTAATCGCGCTAGAAGTAAGCTTTTTGCACTCAGCAGGTTGCACTCGTATTATTATGAGTTGAAAGAAAAGTGTTTTTACTTGTGCGGTAACACGTCGAGTGCAAAAAGCTGAACTTCCAATATCACATACGCATTAACCTATTACCCCATAGAAGTCAATTGAGAAAAAAGGTAGAAAAAAACACCTCACTCTTGTGCAAACCCAATCACATATTCTCATGTGCGCTAACCCAACATGAAAATATGAATATTTCACATTCCAACGTTCTTCACATACAAGAATATGTTCTATTTATTCTGAAATAAATACTTCTACATACCGGTATATCTGATTTTTTTGTACAATATATATCTATATATCTATACCTATAGATATATATATATATATATATATATATATATATATAAACATATTTAGACATGTATATATATATGTACAAACACTCTGCTAATCCGCATCTCCAGACCATATGAAAAAGAAAAGAGTATATGTCAAATTGTTAAAAGTTGAAAAATACAGCTTTATTTGGTACAAAAAATGTTAAAAATCAGTTGCATGTAAAAACATGAAAGAAAAAACAAAAGGGAAAATCAGCTACAGTCCTGTAACTGACATAGAGCAACAGCAGCCAAACATGTTTCGGGCCTAATGTCAGCCCTTGTTCACTGGCATAACTAGTGCTGGGAAAAGCCTTAATTTAAAGGTAAAGTTAATTATCAATTACATGCATCTGTTGAATTAACCCATGACTGCCTAGATAGTCATGGTTAAAGGTAAATTATCATTAATTGTTTTTTTTTTGTTTCTTATATTAAACATTTTCATTTTAAAGCAAACATAAATGTTAAGTGTGTTTATTTAAAACTGTCAGATGGCTAGATATATATGAAAAAACTTTTTTATTACTCTGATTTGATCCTAAATGGATGTAGAACTAAATCTCCACTTAAAGATATTTTTTACTTAAAGATATTCTTTACTTTAATTCATTTTCTTTTTTATTAAAAAGGAGAGAAAATGAAAAAAACAATCATTAATCTATCAGTAAAATAAATCAACATCCATTATGGAATTTAGACCAAAGGGGTGCTTTGTTTTGAGATGGAAAATCCAAAACACTTCCCTTTGGTCCAAAAGTCTCTCTCTGTCGCCCCCTCTCCTGTGTCTAGGGACATATATATGTATCTCAATGTTAAAGTCATTTGCCTGCCTTTTTTTCCTAACACATGAGACCTTATATCTTTGAGCCCTTATAACTTTTGTTTGCAATATTTTTCTGTAATAATGTTTTATTAGATATATATAGTGTTATGCATGAATCATTCTAGAGCAGGGGTGGGCAAGAGGTAGATCGCGGTCTACCAGTGGACTGCGAGTGAATTTTGAGGTTGGAAGATTTCAAAAGTCTGCATTGTAAGAGAAACATTTCTCACACATCTAGATTCTGAGTAAAGAGCCTCGCCACCGGAGATGTATGAGAAATGTTTCTCTTATGCAGACTTTTGAAATCGGCTATGAGTCTATGACGGCGGAATGTGTACTTTATCAAGCACAACGCGGCTGTAGCTGAACTCGCTGCCCCAGCTTTGGTTACTGCCTGCCCTAAACTCTACTACTATCTGTTTCAATAGTCGTCCGTCCATAGTACAGACTCTTCATGCGCCAGGCTGAGATGTTGCTCAGTATACCTGGGTTTGGCAGTTTCAGGTCCTGCTCTGTCTGATACTCTGCTGCTACTTTCTAGTTCAGTCCTCCGTTACTTGTTACCAGGCTCTGGTAGGTGAATGGTCTGGTGTTGTTTTCTTGCACAGGGTCTGGTACTCCCCCTCAGGTTATTTTACTTACTCTGTACCAGGCTTTGATGCTGCTCTCTGATACTTTCACTGACACACTAATATTAGCTACACTTTGTGCTAGCTTCTGCAGCTTTCTGTCCCCAGAATTTGTTTTCACCAAATTGTGCAGGTCAGTGCTGTTGCTGCTATATCAGTCTCTGGTTGCTTTGTAAGGCGGTACAGAGCCAACTATTTGCAGTAGTTTTCCACTAGTAGTGGATGGGGAGCAGCCAACAGGACCTGCCCCCCTTATCAACCTGACATTGTGTCCAGCCAATAAAATTACTTTGTGGAATGAGTATGTCTATGATTGGCTGACTGTTTTCCAGGCTTGACTACTCCGCTAGCCCTAAATTCGAGCTGTCTTGATTGTGAGACTAATTATTCATACGCAGGCGCATTACACAGATAAGGTTGCTTAAATGGTCAGTAAACCTTAAAATTAATGTTATATCACTCCACGTCACACGTTACTAAAATCGACTGTGATCTTACAGTCAATGTGTTAATTTTATTCAGTACGTGTATAGTGTCTCTACTATGAGAGGGCAGAGCATCCACTATATACCTAAGTCTTGCATCCACATATCTACTGGCCTTTTCAGTCATTGACCCAATGCCAGAGACAATAGGTCTTCCCGGATAAAAAATTTTTTGACACATTCAACACAAAACTCCAAAAATGGGCTGGACAAAATTATTGGCACCTTATCAATATTGTAAGAAATAATTGCATTCCAAGTTTGTAATGCTCCTGTAATTTGTAATTAAACTCACCTGTATCAATTAACAGGTGCTGACAATATTAAAATCACACCGGCAACCAGTTAAAATGGCAAACATTGACTCAACCTTTCTATTGTGTCTCTGTGTGCCACACTGAGCATGTAGAAGAGAAAGAGCAGCAAAGAATTGTCTGTGGATTTGTGAACAAAAATTGTGGAAAAGCATAGACAATCTCAAGATTACAAGTCCATTTCCAGAGATCTTAATGTTCCTGTGTCCACTGTGTGCAACATTGTCCACAAGTTTACAGCACATGGCACTGTAGCTAATCTCCCCGGACATGGACGGAAAATAAAAATGTATCAAAGATTGCAACAAAGGATTGTTCGAATGGTGGATAAAGAACCTTGATCAACTTTCAGACAAATTCAAGCTGACCTTCAGGCACAGGGTACAAATGTGTCAGCTTGCACTATACATTGCCATCTGTATCAAAAGGGATGCTATGGTAGGAGACCCAGGAGGACCCCACTGCTGACACAAAAACATAAAAAAGCCAGATTGGAGTTTGCCAAAACTTACATGAGGAAGCCAAAATCCTTTTGGGAGAATGTGCTGTGGACAGATGAAACAAAATTACAGCTTTTTGGTAAAGCCTATTATTTTATTGTTTTCAGAAAAAGAAATTAGGCTTTTAAAGAAAAGAGTCCCTACAGTCAAACATGGTGGAGGTTCACTGATGTTCTGCTGTTGCTTTGCTGCTTTAGGCACTGGATGTCTTGACTGTGTGCATGGCATTATGACATCTGAAGACCAAAGAATTATGTGGTGCAATGTAGAGCCCAGTGTCAGAAAATTGAGTCTCCATCAGAGGTCATGGGTGTTACAGCAGGACAATGACCCAAAGCAAACATCTAAAAGCACCCAGAAATGGTTTAAGGCAAAGTGCTGGAGAGTACTGAACAGGCCAGCAATGAGTCTAGATCTAAATCCCAAAAAGCACCTGTGGAAAGATCTCAAAACAGCAGTTGGGAAACGGAACCCTTCCAATCTGAGAGATCTGGAGCAGTTGGCAAAAGAAGAGTGGTCCAAAATTCCAGTAGAGAGGTGTAAGAACTCATTGATGGTTACAGGAAGCAATTGATTTCAGTTTTTTTTTCCAAGGGGTGTGCTACCAAATATTAAATTGAGGGTGCCAATAATTTTTGTCCAGTCCATTTTTGGAGTTTTGTGTGGAATGTGTCAGATTTGGCTTTTTTTTTCTCCACTTATTTGTGTCACACCAATACAAACAAAAGAAATAAACATGAGAATAACTAAACATTTGTAATTGCAAGAATTCTCTGGGTGAAGTGGTGCATTATCTGACAGAAATGCAGGGGTGCCAATATTTTTGGCCATGACTATATATATATATATATATATGTATATATGTTTACAGGTAGCCCTCAGTTTACGCCGGGATTAGGTTCCAGAAGGAATGGTTGTAAATCGAAACCGTTGTAAATTGAAACCCAGTTTATAATGTAAGTCAATGGGAAGTGAGAGAGTTAGGTTCCAGGCCCCACTCAAAATTAGCATAAGTAATACCTAATACATTATTTTTAAAGCTTTGAAATGAAGACTTTAAATGCTAAACAGCATTATAAACCTAATAAAATAATCACACAACACAGAATATATAATTAAACTAAGTTAAATGAACAAAAACATTTGTTTAACAGCATTATAAACCTAATAAAATAATCACACAACACAGACTTTACTTGCATTTTTCTGGAAACAGTTCTTTCTATGCATTCCAATCTGGACTGATTTATGGACAGGAAGATCGTGCTCCTTCACAAGCTGCTTGATAGCTCAGGTCTGGTTAAACTGATTAATTTCAGCTTGCTTGGCTTGCATATCTTTGCTGCAACACAAGCGGACAGCTCCACATACTGGCTATTTTAATTAAAGCACTGCTTCTCAATGCTTTTCAATAGCAGTCACATGACTGAAAAAAAAGGTTGTTATTCTGAAACGGTGCAAATTGAACTGTTGTAAACCGAGGGCCACCTGTGTATTTATATACACACAGACACATGCACATCTTTAGACATATATATACATTGGAACCCTTTCCAGTCAAACACCTTGCCATATCCCTTTTAACCCTTTCAAAACATTTTTAATAATAATACAATATTTTTTATCAAAAATGTGTGTGTGTAAATATATATATATATATATATATGTATATATGTGTGCGTGTGTATGTAACAGTTTATTTAATGTGTATTTGATGTAATTGTTTTAAAAGTTGTTTTTTTTAATAACTCTTACAGTTTACTTTAATAAACAATATCCATTGAAAGCATAGGCTGAGCTCATTCGAAGTAGGCCTTTACCATGGACTTGTAATATTAAAGTCAGCCTCTAATGGTAGCTCGGTTCATCAATATTAGTTATCGTGCCACTTGTAATCTGGCCCTTAAAGTAAAGTTTTTTCCATGAATGATGCTGAGGGGATTAATGTGTTGGATGTGGAGTTTATTCTCCTCCTTTTTTATTTTTTTTATTTAATAAGTTTTTATTGAGGTTGTGGAAAAGAACAACATACATTGATTGCCTCGTACTAATAGTGGCAAAAAGTTCAACTTAAAGGGCCATAATACCCAAATGTTTAAACACTTGAAAGTGATGCAGCATAGCTGTAAAAAGCTGACTAGAAAATATCACCTGAACATCTCTTTGTAAAGAAGAAAGATATTTTACCTCAAAAGTTTCTCAGTAGCCACATCCCATTGTAAAGGACTTCTAAGCAACAAATCAGTATGTATGTCCCGGGACAGTGGAAGGAGCGAGCATTTGTGCACACTCATCTTATTTCCCTATTAAGTGTAAGGAAGTTTACAATGAAATCTCATGAGAGTTAAGTGAAATCTCATGAGATCACAGTAAAAGAGTTCATGACCTCAGCACTGCTGATGCTGATTGGCTGCTGTTCATTTCTTCATTTTTTTTAAAAATGTTTTACCTGCAGTGGACTGAAGCTGAGTATAACTTTCTACACAGAACTTACTCTGCTGAGCTGAGGAACTTGTGAGGTAAAATATCTTCCTTTTTTACATAGAGATGCTCAGGTGATATTTTCCTGTCAGCTTTTTACAGTTATGCTGCATCAGTTTCAAGTGATTTAGCATATGAGTATTATGTCCCTTTAACAATATATATTGATATAAGCATATATGTGGTTACAATGAACAACATAAAGTAGGCCTCTTGAACCTCTGTTTTACAATATTAGATATGTTCAACTCCTCCTGAGAAATATGAGGTCACTCTTGGACCTAACAGAACTTTTAAAACCAAAAAGAGGAGAATCAGCATAATGAGTGGGCACTTTAGACCCAAATAGATTAATAAAGAAGACTAGTACCTAATAAAACAGAATTAAACATACAATAAGTGAAGTGGGCAAAGTGTGTAAGAACATAACATGATAATTAAACATACTTGTTAGGTTTCGGTAATAGTATTGTGTAAGTGAGATTTTAAAACTTTTGGGGAGTAATATAATTAAAGTATATAATAATTATGTAGCGTATGTAGTATTATACGAAACATCTAAACCAACTCGAATGAGATTCACTCTTGAACTAAGTATGTTTAGTAAAATCTCTTACTGTGGGTTACTATAACTAATGTTCGTTTACCAGATACCTGCAACACTGTCAATTTTAATTTCTGGAGTACTAAGACATCCTGTATAAGCAGACTTTTGGAAGGAAATAGTTTGGGAGGCGTTTTATAGTAAAATGATTAATACACTGTACCCTGTCAGACTATAGGGGTGTGTGGGCTTTAATACATTTTTTCTTCTATAAGCCTAGTGATTGTATTGGGATTTATAAAGTTAGTAGAATTAACTGTTTAGGGAATTGCAAACTTTTGATTTTGAGAGCACTCCTAGGGGCCGATTTATCAAGCTCCGTATGAAGGCTCTCCGGAAACAGAAGTTATGAAGCTGCTCCATAACTTGTCCGCCTGCTCTGATTGGGTTGATTGACACCCCCTGCTAGCGGCCGATTGGCTGCGAATCTGCAGGGGGCGGCATTGCACAAGCAGTTCACAAGAACTGCTTGTGCAATGATAAATGGAGACAGCATATGCTGTCAGCATTTATCGATGTGCGGCGGACATTATATGCTTCATCGTATCATGTCTGCTCGCACATTAATAAATATACCCCAAAATGTATATTGGGAGTTGTACCCTGACCTATATTCAAGCAAGACATTCACTGGGGTATTACTATCAAATATTATGTCTGTACATGGGCTAATGAAGTTAAGATGTCATTTGTGTAATTAAGTGTCGGTACTTTAAATAAATCTGGATAAAGTAATCCCACTTTACATCAAAGATGCCCTAGGTTATAAACTGAGGTGTTTCACCAGTCTACAGATTTGGGGGATGGGCTAAGAAGAGTTAACGACTACATTTCAATTTTTATGTGCATATAATTATGTTGTAATCATTATTATAGCTGATGATGCTTGGCTACTCCTGGTGACCTAATCACAAAATTAAGATATAAGGGCATCTTATGCTGGCTGTGCACTTGTGTACAAACATTAGAGTGTTGTTGTCTATATAAACTAAACTATTTAACTAAGTTACATTAACAAAGCATTTCCAAGGAAGCCTTGGTAGCCAGAGCTGAGCTTGTCTTCTTAAAGACACAGAGGTTCAGAATCAGATCCACAATGTTTTAAATATAAATATTCCTCTTTTCTCTGACCCTCAGGTCATCATCCAGAGTAACATCTATCTCAAGCTATGAGGCTAAATTTTTTTAGGTACATATAGTCTTTAAATACTTGAGTCCCACGAGTGTATACGCAATATCAGGACATTATAGCCCACCGTTGCACAGACACCATTTCATAGGCAATAAATATTTACCCCACACCAGATCTGATAAGGAATGAAAAAGTAAGCTTAGTATTCTTGAAAGATGTGTTGAGGTAATTTCACACTGAATGTAGAAAGTCCAGATATGGTCATAGCTGTCTGCGTCTGGAACCTCCATCGATCTGTGCATCAGACACTCGACTATTGCAGATTAGTGAAGTCCGTCCAAGTGATCTAAGTGATTTACCTGAAATGTGTATCTCTGTAAACTCCCCAGGCATCTCCAGATTTGCCAATGCTTCCGTGAACCTGATGTGTTGAAGAGTCGCTGCTATTATTTCCTTTGTCTCTTTCTGGGTGTCGCCGTGGTCAGATTCTCCCCTCTGTTGATTGTGGGAGTGCAATATACCTGCCGCAGTTGATGATGGGGCCCTAAAGCATTGCTCCAGGTAATCAAAACGGTATTGTTGATTGCGTGTAAAGTTTCGGCAGGTTCATATCTGAGGGGGAGATAGCAGACTTCAGCGTATTCATGCAGGCCACATTGTGTTGGTCTAGTTGTGTTGTTAGTTCATTTAAAAGAATAGCTATAGACTTCATAGCAGAATGGAAAGCGGGTGCTGGGTTTCTTTTTTAGTAGAGTATATGTTATAGCAGATAGAGTTCAATATCAGCAGATCAAGAGCGGCTTCAACCCGGAGGGCCAGGGGGGGGGTGTTATGAGCACAAGCGATGACCTCCACCTAGGCACATAGGCTTGATCTAATCCCAGAAAGCTTAAATGGAGTTATTTTGGTTTCACTCAATTCCTAAGAAGGTAAATTAGTCAGATCTCTTAGGTGTAAGCTTATATGAGATTTGTCCTCAAAAATTGATTGTTGGAGATGTTCTGGGAGCTTCATAATTTGGGACCGTTCATGACCGCTTCCTAGTCATGCCCCTATTCTCCTCTTTTTATTTACCTTTGTCTCTTCTTTATTACCATTCCCCTCTATTCCTTAAAAACAACACTGGAAATGAAGGGGACCCAAGTACATGTGTATTAAATATTCTAGCAGGCTATATGAGCCTGGAAATACATGTTATTATGTTTAGAACATCTTAATCATATCTTGTTTTCTGCTTTAAAATCTGTTTTTTAGGCACATTGGGTGCCATGTGTTAACTGACGAATAGACAGAGTTTTCAACTATTGAACCTGTCTGCTTGTCTTCACGGCTTACAGGATACAGGCGATACTTATCTGCTACCCGCAGTTATCATTTCCTTGTGCAGCATTGCCCCCTGCAGGAACTGTCATCCAATTTACCTCCACCACCGCTGCTTTTTAACTTGTTTAAAGCAGGCTCACATTAGAAAGCCTGAACCAGCAAGGGCTCTAAAGAAGCCTCCCATTGAGTTGATTTAAGCTGAGATCTCTAAACTGTTTGCTATTTGGTTTCATGGTCAAAGAGTGCCTATCTCATTTATAATGTAATCTGTAGTTATCTTTGTTGCTGTAGTGCATTGGTTTCCTTTTTAAGATGGGGACACAGTTGGCAATGCAAATTTCTGTTGCAGCACATGTGTGTTCTTTGTGCGGCCCTTGTGTAATTAACAGCAAATGTATAGTATATTACAGACTACACTACATTGACTATATTCAAATTATAATACAATATGTATTTTGAAAGTAAGATATGACAGAAATGAGCAATATTTGCATTAAGATCCACAACAAGACAGCTGGCTTTAAGTACCAAATTATGGTCACTGAAAACACTCACACAAATAGCTATGGAAATCAATTATGCTAAATTGAAAAAATGGGAATTGTGGAGCTTCATTAGTGTTAAAGTATTCACCCATGAACTTTGTTGAATAGTTTAGCTATGTCAATACTGGTGACATTCATAACTATGTGAAATATAACATCAGCATTGACCACATGACACATGGATTCACTGACATTTTCTCAGACAATCTATTCATTACAATATTTTAATATATACAATTATAAATAATATATATAATAAATAAATGATATTTACAATATATACATTGTAGTTAGTGCATTGTTGTTAGGTAGGTATAGATTTGCTGCAGTACTTATACAATTCGGTTATTATTGGTTGGTTAATTGCATAATAATGTTTTTTAAACCCACTATATTAAATGCTTTGGAGTTGTATTTACAGGACAGATTTTGCTAGACATGGAAAATATTAGTAGTTTTTTTGCCTTCTGACAAATGTCATTTTTCCTTCCTAAGGCATCATATCACAGCCATCAGCCAATCACAAAATGCATATACGTATATCCTGTGTATCTTGTACATGCTCAGTAGGAGTTGGCGCCTCAGAAGGTGTGTATATAAAACTATTGTGGATATTTAGATAATGGACGTGAATTGGAAAGTTGTTTTGACCATCTTGCAGAAGGGTCAGTTAATGGTCAAGGGTTAAAAATAAGCAGCAGGAGTTGTTTTCATTTTTTGTAATGTTAGCTTTTTTCTTTGTGTAATGTTAGTTTTTGTTTTTGTTTTTGTTTTTAGTAATGTTCGGTGTTTTTTTTAAAGGTAAGATTAGGTATTAATTTTTTACTGGTAATTTTTTAATTTTTTTATGGTAGTTAGGAATTATTTTGTAATTTTTGGGTATTATATTTTGGGTTATGTTAGGGATGATAGGTTAGGGGGTTTAGATGATAGTTTATGACTTTACGATGTGGGGGTGGCAGTTTAGAGGTTAATAGTTTATTTAGATACTTTGCTATGTGGGGGGATGGCGGTTTAGGGCTTAATAGTTTATTTATGAGTGTAAGTGTACTTTGTAATATATTTTTGATGTGTTTTGTGCAAGCTTTTAGTTTAGGAAAACAGTTAACCACAGCTCTTATATTGCGGTAAGGAATGGATTGAAGCATAAAAGGCGATTGCGCTAGTGCAATCACAATTTCACTCAACTTGTAATATCAGCCGATTGAAAATGGTTTGCGAAAAGGCGATTGTGCTAGCAAAAAATTGCTTGCGCTTCACTTGTAATCTAGCCCTTATAATGTAATACTGATATATTTACCATAATCCAGTAATAAATGCAAAATGGTTGCTCACCTTGGTATAACTTCACTGTTATGAGGTATATTATTCACACTGTGGGGATATGTATCCATATTTGTAGCAATGTTGTAATAATAGACCGCAGTTACTGTTTCAGAGAGTCTATGATCTCACTCTATACAAATTTTCCGATAGTCTATGGATATTGTATGCAGAGCTCAAAACCCCAATAAAAGTCTTGTCTGAGTAGTGACTAATAAATAAAAAGTGTGGGAAAAAAAATTCTAAAATTGTGTTAAAAAAGAAGTGTGTTTAGTTATAACCAAAATGTATGAAAACACTGTACTTAAAGTTTTGACACGATTACCTAGTGGTCCTGTGGTTCGTGAGTCCGGCATCACCACATGGTCTGAAGACAGGGGTTAAACCCTGAAATGTCACTTTAATAAAAGAACCAGTTGGAGTTAAATCCGGAGAGTGCCTTCTATTTTTTAGGAATATATTATTATTATTATTATTATCGGTTATTTGTAGAGCGCCAACAGATTCCGCAGCGCTATATATATCAAAATACAGGATTTTAAGAGATGGGGGCTAATTTAAAATGCTGCAAATGCAGCAGTTTCCGCGCGAGCAGTCTTAAGACCGATGCTCCTTAACTTATCCGCCACCTCTGAGGCGGCACACAGCGATCATCCTGATTGGATACGATCAGGTTGATTGACAACCCCTACTAGGCATTGCACAAGCAAATCACTAGAAATGCTTGTGCAATGTTAAATGCCGACAGCCTATGCGTCCCTTGAATTCCGATTGGCTGATAGGATTCTATCAGCCAATCGGAATTAAGGTAGGAAAAATCCTATTGGCTGATCCAATCAGCCAATAGGATTGAAGTTCAATCCTATTGGCTGATTGGATCAGCCAATAGGATTGAGCTTGCATTCTATTGACTGTTCCAATCAGCCAATAGAATG